>NW_024582364.1:704669-757645 GCF_018398535.1 Haplochromis burtoni | reverse complement strand
ACAAAAAGGGATTGGGCCGGGGGGTAGATCTGAGCCCAGCATTGACCCGCTCCATCATCTCCTCAGTGAATTTCAGGTGTGGGGAGGAGGGAGAAAGGGAGGGAGAGGAGGGTGATGGGGGTGATGGCCTGTCAGGGGTTTGGGGGACTGGGGAAGATCGTGGTCCCTGGTCCTAGTAGGTATCCGATCAGCTGCAACACTATTATCAAAACACCCACTAAGGAAATATCCCATCTTTAACCTCCTAGGACCTGGCATCCACATATGTGGACATCACATTTTGGGTTATTTAGACCAAAATACTCAATTTTGCTTTACAGGGGCCTGATTTCCACTTACAAGGTTATATACTGCTACTGTTCTATCAAAATTTTAAACGAATATCCTCATATGGGGCTCTTATTTTTCTTAAAAACAAAAATAAGGTAAAGAAAATGTGGTAATTCTTTGGTTTTACGTTCATTGGGGCCCAATATGCCCCAATTATCAAAGAGAAATTAAAAATGCATGCCGTAGAAGAGTTCGGGTCTTAGGAGGTTAAGATGAGGTGATCCATGTTGTTATATTTTATTAGCCCAAAGGCTCTGTCAATCAGTTGAACTGCCAGAGCGGGAGGTGGTGCTAAAGATGAAACCAGTACTAGTTAAAACCTGCGATTGGATGAAGAGGAAAAGGAGGGACCAACCAGAAGCGAAATGTACAGATTAACCTGCCTGCGTACGACGGGTTAAGGAAGAGACCGTCGAAGAGGATAGCCATGAAGTGGATACGGTTCTCACTCCTGGTTTTGGGGGTGTTTTCCCTGTGCTGTGCCACGGCTGGTGACAGCAGCGGCATAAAGAAAATGAAGATGCAGTTTGCCACTGGACCTCTTCTCAGGTTTCAAATCTGGTAAGCAAATGAGCCAAAAAAACTGGCGAGTCATTGCACGCTAGCCCCCGGCTAACAGTGTCGCAGGCCTAAAATAAACGCTCGCCGATAGGAGGTTAATTTACCGGATGTTTGTTAGGAAATAACAACGCTCCGGGTTGTTCAAACTGAATAAATAAACAGTTGCCAAAAGCTCTACTGAAATCATTTTCTGGAAGTCGATAATTTTTTGCACTTTTTTCGTAAACATTTGGTGGAAAACATGGCTTCCACTTCCGCTGTTAAACCTTTAATAAACCGTCTACTGTGTATAGGTCATGTTAATGTGTTATCATTGTTACGCTACGACGACAGGATTTTTTTTCCCCAGATTACAGTAAAATAACTGGTCTGCAGTTATTGTTGGTAAATTTAACATATTGTTTTTGCTTATAGACTTGGAGATTTTAGGCAAATTAGTCCACTAACTACTCTAAATATTAACCTGACCAGGAGGCGGTGTGCTAACCTGAAAACTCTCACTTTGTTTGACGTTTGTGTACGAGGAAAGTATTTTTTTAAGGCCACGTTTGCAATGTAAATAAGCTAGTCACTAAAGCAAACACAGCCCACAAAGGTGAACATGCAGCTTTCATGTATGATAACGCGCTGCTGCCAAGTCACATATAAAACTTTTGAGTAAATGATCAACAGAGAAGTTTAAAATTCAAATCTTCGTGCTAAATCATCAACGTAACCTTTGTTAGCCTGTCCTGTTTTGACTTTAGACTGTGCTCGGCTTTCTAGCAGTATCCTTGTTTCCCCCCACAGCATTTCCTGAGGATACAAGCGGGTGTTTGAGGAGTACACGCAGGCCTTGTACCAGCGGTACCCAGACATCCGCATTGAAGGGGAGAACTATCTTCCTGTTCCCATGTATCGGTAAGCGAGAGCGAAAGATTGCCTGCCTTGTTACAAGTGGATTACGTCGAGCCTTATTAAAGTGGGCTGAAAGCTCCCTGGGATTAGCTGTGATTTGTCTAAGGAAGTGAAATTCTCAAGCACGAACATATCTGGCCATGGATTGGTGTCTGGTAGTTTTGGTAGACACTGCTTAAACTGCTGTCCTTTTTAAAGATGTTTTGATCCAGTGTCCTAAAATCACTCCAATGAAGAAAATGTCTACAAATCAAATCGAAATGTCAGCAATAGATAAATTGTTAGATGAACTGGGCTAATTTTACTCCAGCTTACTTCATTTTGCATTCCCAAGTTTTAAAGATGTTAAAATGGGTACTCTCCGCAGGTAATCCAAACAACTGTGATGCATTCCTTAATTGCTTAAATTTTCAGGCCATGGGGCTGAAGTTGCATACCTTCCTTGGTGTATACAGTACAGGCATGGATGTGATGGTTTCAGCTAAAGTATTTAAATGTAAATTAAGTGGAATGTCATACTATTTTAGTGTTTTAGTTTTATTTGTCACATTTTAAGTTAATGCAGGGTCAGCATTACAGATAAATTTGTTTCACAAGATATAACGGGTCAAAAAGCTACAGAAATAGAAGTTTAAAAACTATAAAGATTAAGAAAAGAAAAGAAAAAAAAAAGAAAGAAACAACATAAATGAAATCAGAAATCTTCTGAAATGTAAATGGGTGGGTGGGGACATGCACTTTTTTTCCTTCAGTTTTTAAAAATGTATAGCTTTGTTATGGTGTAGGATTATATGACATACGTAATGGTCTATTAGGTATTAGTTAATAGTAATGTAGCCTTAACTTGGGAGGGTAATGAAAAATCTGTTCCAAATGACCAAATCCACCACTTCCCATATTTCTTATAGCCCTTTTCCACTTGTACCTACTAAGATTAGCTCGCCATGGCTCAACTCATTTTCAAGGACTTTCCATTAGGTTGTAGTACCAAGTACTTTGGTACCTAAGCCCCTTTTCCATTAGTACCTACTGGCCATGGATTACCACACCTAGACTTGGATCAACTGGTTTTCTATTACAAAGCAGTGCTACCTAACACACGTGACTGTCGTCATAGCTAGGGATGGGTATCGAAAACCGGTTCTTGTTAAGAACCGGTTCCCACTGTTTAAATTCCTTGGAGTTGGAGTTGTTTGCCATTTTTGCAAACGATTCCCTTATCGATTCCAGTCGCCCCGAATGACGTCACCACGTTGCGGAGCGTCATTTACCTGGCAGGAAACATGGCGGCTCAAACGCTCAAAAGTTTGATTATACTTTACGAGAACAGATGACAACAGGGCAACTTGCGAAGTAGACATTTCATTTAAGGGAGGAAACACTACGAATATGCAAAAGCTCACAAAACACGCGATAACCTTAAATGAATGTCGTGTTTTTAATTCCGCTTCGGACCCAGCAGCAGCGGTAACGTTTGCACGTTGTCTCCCGTTAATGCGGCAGGTAAATAATCAACTAACAGTGCATATTATGTTAGCGCGATCTGCCTTATTACAAAACCTGCCATTACTGTGCATTTAGGTGACCATGATGAGAGAGACAGACAGACAGTCTGGCTGGCTCAGATGCTGGCAGTTCTCGCTGCAGTCTACCGTTATCATCTCCTTTCAGGCCAGGATAGACAAATGTCACAGAGCAGTGACTAAGATTGTGGTAAAAGGCTTGCACCCATTTGCCACAGCAGATGGTAAGTGAATGTGTTTAATTGTAGGCAGGAACATTACTGGATATTCTTGTGTAATTACTACAGAATAATTTATGTTATACTTTGTTATTGCTACAGAAGAATATTTATTTTATTATTTTACTTTTTTTTTTTTTTTTTTTCCCTGGGGACCCTGTGACACCCCATTGAAGAGCCGTAGGCTGGATCTCTTAAGATGTCACTGTTGGGTTTGTAAGGCCATGTTACTCCTAAATTTTTTATCTTGTTCAAAGAGAAGATATAAAAAGTTCTAAGCTATTCGACCTTAGTGTTCTCCTTTTTTAAAAAAAAGAATCGAATCGTTAAACAGAATCGAAAATGGAATCAAAATCGAGAAAATCTTATCAATACCCATCCCTAGTCATAGCACCACGTCTGAGCATCCCACGATGTGAACGCTAGACTCTGGAAACACGGCGTTGTTTTTGTAGCTGTTTCTCTCATTTCCAGATTTTGATTTTTGTGAACGAGGTAAGTGATGCTACTGACCAGCCAATCGGTGGCATGCAGTCTGATGATGTCACATTTTAGTACCTGCTCGGATCGCTTAGACCCCTGGTCAAGTATTTACTAAAAAAAGTACCAGGCACTATGACATGCGTAAATGCATAATAACTAAAACCAGCATATTAATGATCAAGGAACTGACCTAACAGCCCATTATTCAATCAGTGGGCTGGTTTCAGTTATAATGCAATGCACTGTTTATAAGGTTGGGGAAACCTGCAGTCAGCTGAGACTGAAGAAGTCACTTGGATGAATGATGAAATGTTTCTCCCACTGAAAACACTACATCCAGATGAACAGAATCAACTTTTTGGGATTTACTTACCTGGATGATTGAGCATGCATCAAGACTTGCATCAGAACATTAGGTATTTAGCTAAACCAACAAGTCCATCTGTACAACAATCAGCACTGTGACTTATGATAATAAAGTCCAAAAGAGAACTTATAAATAACACATGAAATCTTTCTCATTGTATTCTAGTTGCTATGGAACTGTTTCTTTGTGTTTACCGTTTTAGATGGACTATAACTTGGTTTCTGAATAATTAGTCTGTGGCATTTTGAGGAATCATTGCCTGGAGAATTGGATTGTATTTGTATTACATGTGAGATGTATTTGTGTAGCAGTCCCAGGTGTTGTAGTTAAGGTGTGGTGTTACTGAGACTCTTAGGTATTTTTCTGGGCTTCTAATGAATACACACGAGAAAAGCTGTGCAAAAGAAATGGAGATGGTATCAAGCCCCCTCAGAGTCTTTAACCATTGTTTTCAATGTCTCACAATGTAAAACTAAAGATTTTGGGGAGACTTTACTTCAGTAACAAGCTCTGTCTGCTTTATGCTATCACGTATAAGAGCTGTATTCAAATCCATATCTAAACATATTTTTGTTTTGTTTCCACAGACACGTTGCTTCCTTCCTGTCTGTTTTCAAACTGCTGGTGATTGGGCTGATTATCATCGGCAGGGACCCATTCGCTCTCTTTGGTATGCAAGCCCCCGGAATGTGGGAATGGGGCCAAGGAAATAAGGTAAGGTTTCCTGGAATCAAAACTGTCCTTATGGGAGCGTTTTTACTGTAGTGTTTTTATGTGTAACAGCGTGTTAGACGGCAGACTCTGGCTTTTCAGTAGATGGAGCTGCACATTGTTTTGGCAAGTTATTGCAGATAGCACAGGCGTGGGTAGCATGTAGAAATGAAGAAAGGTGGGCTCTAGTTTCCGTTTACTTACAGGCTGCCAAGTACAACTAAAACCCGCAGGATTTCATTAGCTCTTCATTTGGTGGCTTCTGGTTGTTTTGTTAAGTATTGTTTGGCTTGGATTTGTTATCCCCAGGGTTAGAGACCTGGCAAATCCCAAAAGCCCTCCTGCAATAATGGTCATTCTTGCATTTTAACAGAAGGCTGAAAAAGATTAAAAACTATTTTTGTGCCATTGAAACCCAAGCGCATAACAGCAACTCTTGCCTTTAAATACACAATAAAGACTTATTCATTTTGGTTTGGGCTGGTTTTGCTAGTGAATTTGTTCTTTTAAAATTGCTTCTAAGCCACATATGTTTGATAACAAAGACTATCTTAAGTTTTTCTTCCGCTGAGTATGTGTTTGATTTTAAAGCTGCTTTCGGTATATGCATGGAATCCTTTCGCATGATATTTAACATGAATCTAGACTGCTATCACTAAATCAGCTGGCTTGAGAGCAGAAATCTGGTTTTAATGACTGTGCCAGGCCCTGTCATTTGTTGTTGTGTAATCCTACTGCACTGTAATGTCATCAGCCAATATGGGGAGAGCTGCTCAAGAGTGTGCGTCAAAAACAGGCATGCACAACTCTGTCAGTCCCTGTCATGCGAACTGCAGACGGGTAACAAATAAAACAAAACTTAGACCTGCAGTAAAGTCTTAACGGCATAACTGCAGGAGCCCATATGTGACTTGGATTTAAAATGTATTTATTTTGAGAAATAGCCATATACTTCACAATGTTAACATATTGGCAAGTGTTACTCCACTGAGAGTGACTACTGAATTGCACTAATGCAGCGGTCCCCAACCCTCGGACCGGTGCCGGTCCGTGAGTCGTTTGGTACCGGTCCGCGAGAGTTGAAGCTCAGGTGTGAAATGTATGGTTTTCAGGATTTTTATCAGTTTTCAGCGTCATTTTGTTATCGTTTTTATCGTTAACTCGGTTTTCCTGGGTATTTTCACGTGTGTTATGAATAAATCTTCTTTTTTTCGGTACCGATACTAGTTTTATTTTGTTGTATTTATCCGCGATACCTTAAAGGCCGGTCCGTGAAAATATTGTCGGGCATAAACCGGTCCATGGCGCAAAAAAGGTTGGGGACCGCTACACTAACGGATGGCATGAACGTCATATTTTAAAGCAGCTACATGCTAACCTGTTACTACACTTTTATCCTGTGGGGTTTTTTGTCCTAATTTCTGCTCACTGAACATTGCAGACTCTGTTTAAATAAAAGAAATCTTTCCTCTCCATCAGATTTATGCCTGCATGATGGTGTTCTTCCTCAGCAACATGATTGAAAACCAGTTAATGTCAACAGGAGCGTTTGAAATCACATTAAATGGTGAGTGTTATTCTAGCACGTACTTAGTGCCCAGTGGATTTGACTTTATTTAATTTTTCTTGCAATAACATTCATAAACTTGAGATGATGGAACAAAATCTAGCCCACAAATTAAAATGAAAATATTCTTTTATAGATGTACCAGTGTGGTCCAAATTGGAGTCAGGTCACCTGCCCTCCATGCAGCAGCTTGTGCAAATCCTGGATAATGAAATGAAGATGAACGTTCACATGAACGCAAGGCACCACCACCATTCATAACCTTACTGTTCAATTCCTAGCTGAAGCTAAAAGCCCATCCATGTAAGTACAGTCGTGTGACAAAGACTTTTTTTTGTTTTTGTTTGTTTTGGAGTCACTTCTACTAAAGTGAAGGTTTATGCTTTTTAATTTGGCCTGCTCCTTTCTCTGCCCTTCTAGGTCTGAGGTGGGTTTCTCACTGGGCTGTGAGGTGATGTTTATGAACGTCTGCGCTGAAGGCAGGAACACTGCTAGCACAGACTGGATGTCCCCATCACTCTTCACTGTGCCCCTTAGAGATGACCCGCCCCTGACGCCAGAGTGGGATCCATGGCAACAGTGCTGGCCATTTTGTCATTTTCTTGTACTATTCATACTACTACAGAGTTCATCCAGGTGATATTAGTGAGCCCATAAGGAGAGAGTTAACATTGGTTCTTGTAGTCTTTAACTATTTGAATATGATTTGATCTCTGTGGTGAAAAAACGAAACAATGTCATTTGTACCACTGAGCCATATGTAGAAATTTGTTTATCAAGTAGTTTACCGTGTAGAAATTTGCAGCACTTAAAAGTCTGTCATCACTGTTGTGAAAATAACATTGGGAACCTGTTGGTATGATTTCTGAATTTTTATATTTACAAACCTTGGAGGAAACTAAGAAGATTAATAAAACATATTGTTAACTATTTAACTCTGAAACTGCTGTGTGGTGTTGAGTTGACATACTAACGCATCTGTTGTCATCAGGCTTATAATTTACTGTGGGTATACTATGCAATGGTATGAAATATCTGGAGTAACAACCTGATTATCAAATCTTCGGGAAGCTCTACACTGATTTTTATATTACGAGGCAAAAGAGAGGAGAAATTTAAAAAAAACAACTACAAGACCAGCCTAAAAGAAATAAAGTGGTTAATGTGCAACAGATGACTTTATTTAGACAAGGAGTAATGAAAGTCATTTATTGGGTTAATTGTATAATACCTTTACTTGATATTCTCTTTGTGAAACCGGGCTCCATTTAAATTGAATTTAAAATAAAGGTAAGTCTGGCCTTAAATGAGAAAATACTGATTCAGCCAAGCATGCTATAAGGATTATCTCTATATATCGACATGCTGGCACTCAGGTGCTAGTACATAAAATGTTTTTTCTTTTTTCCTTTCGTTTTCTGGTAACTAAAGTCAAAAAAATGAGACATGCAAAATGTTTTTCCAGCTTTGCTTTTTTTTTTTTTTCCCCTCCCCCAGTCACTGTCATCATGTTCCAATATTACATATACATCAACAATCCTGAAGGCACTTGAGGATGAAGGCTTTGTCACTGTCATTCATCATTACATCATCACTGACTTTCAGGAGCCTTTGAGCAGTAACCTGTAAGTGATGGGCTGGTGTAGTCTTAAGTTTTTGGGGATGTAAGGGCGTCGTCAGGTACTGGTGAAGATGCTGAATTGCTGCGTGGATCCTGATTTTGGCTGCCAATGCCAGCAGCTCGTCTTTAGAGAGCGATGAACCTGAAGTATGCACGTATTCACCCTAATCAAAGATTTTTTTCACGTTAATGAAGCACTTTAGCATTTGTTACAGTCATTTTGCAAATCATTTAAGCCCTCTGTGTAGTTAAATGTTAAAATATTTGCTTTCATAAAGAAAGACATCAGAAAACTGGTAGTAATGCATACCCATATCCAAACTTTTAGACTTATTCCAGTGTCATACTCAAAATGAACATATTTTCCAATTTTTGTTTTTCCATTTTAGCCCTTATGTTTTGTCATATGTTTAATTCTATAAAATAGCCAGTTCACAATATGCAGACTAGTTGCACAGTACTTCAGTCTTACCTGAGCGCAGCAGGTACCCACACTGAACTTAGCCTGTTGCCTGCCTGCCAAGAAGGAAACAAACACTTGTTTGTTCCCCAGGACTCGAACTCCAACAGTTTTGTTGAGGGACAGAAAGATGGGCTGCAGGGGCGTGGGAGTACCCCAGCTCCACTTACAAGTTACATTGCCTGCATTGTTTAAGCATCGGCCACCAGACATGTTTAAGGACAGCCTGCAATGCGAGTACAGAAAAAATACATGCATATAAATGGACTGTAGCTCATTGCCATTATGTATTTATGCTCACCTGTGCAAATTTTAAATATCACATTTACACCCCATAGACAAAAACTATATGGCTAATAATATAATTTAAAGAGGCAATATTTAATAAATGGTAAATATTAAAAAAATGCTATCTACCATATGTTTCCATTGGTGTGATAGCATGTCGCTCTGCCATCAGACTGGAATATAGCTCTGATTTGTTGATTAGGGGCACATACGTCGTCATACACTATACAAACTCTTCCATTGTGTTCAGTGACGACGATAAGTACAGCCAAGAGGCCAGAGGGATAACTGTAACCAAGCTGGTAAGGACAGGAACACTGACTATAGAGGATATTCAATTCAACTGGAATTCACTGGATTTCTTTAATGTTTAAATTGTGCATTTTTAAATCACTTCCGCAAAGTCTCATGATCAATCTGATCAAATCTGAGAGGATACAAGACCTGAGCAGAGCCACCAGGGAACATGGTAAGGAATGTGATGCCACTGGAATAAAATTTCTGTAAAACTCCAGACCCCACCTATGAATACAGATAAAGTTCAAAAGAAGAAATTAGCATGTCTAGAAATTCTATTTTGCACACAATAACATGGACTTTTGAAAAATTATTTTTAAAAAACAATTATTATTCTTATAACCTAATAGTGTGGAGTTTGAAAGAAGTGGGAGGGTTGCTTTATTGCAAATTTACCTCTACATTCAAGTTCTCTTTCAATGTCTAAACTCGTCAGCCTCTGCAGGGTCATTTTGATTGTCTTTTGGCCTTTTTACCCAGCTTTACTAGTTTACGATACTAAAACTGAGTAGTTTCTCTTTATAAATAATAATACTATTTAGCGTAATAATAAAGTCTTGCATTTGTGAAGGTTTTGGGTTCAATGTATTATGTAGACACAGTGTGACCACATGGGGGCATTGTATTAGTGTGTAATGCAGCTGTCTGAGGCCTCTATTCAAACATAAATGAAACCTCTGTGTTGGAAAAACGTCATATATTTACAATATAATAAGACAAAACAAGCTCTGTGGGTCATGAAAAATAGAAGTAATATTAATTTGCATGTTACCTGATGATTACATATGCCAAACTGAACTGGTTTCCAATCATAAAAAGGGAGCAACACCTCCTCCTCTTCCATTTTTAAGCATTTTTCACTTGTGCTACTGCAATACGTTGTCCCCTTTCCTGGAGCATGTGAGAGTCTTAACCTGAAGACCCCTGGTGCAGAGAAAGCTAAACAATAGCAAAATAGACTGCGTTAGTTTCACAGAGCTTTATAAAATCAAGATGCAGTTACCTGTCTGTCTGTCTGTCTGTTTATTATGACTGTATGCAAAAGTTTCAGGCTTCCAGTGTGAATGTTGCTAACTACTCACAGGTCTTCCCTGCAAGCAGATTAACTGGGTAACCACCGTAGATTGTAGATTCTCTTGATTGTATTCTATGAAAAAATACAAAATAAACGCTACTCATATTAATTTTGCACATTATTTGAGTCATATTTCTGTTCCTACTTTCATTCTGTTTACAGGCATTTTCATGCAAAATCATGCAAATGTGTACCTAGGTTTTCTCAGAAAGCCTTTCATAAACTTGTGGTAAGCTTCACTCTCTCTGGATTTGTGATACAGAATTTCCATCTGGTCTTTTGAAGTTAGATTACCAAAGGTTAGGTTAGATCGCTCCTCAAACAAAAGTCTCTGCTTCACCAGGATTTGACATAGCTGCTGCCGCTGAGCACAACAGAAGTGGGTCTGTGATGGACACAGAGGAGGGGGTAAGGAGGTCATGTAGTACAATAGGTGAATTTAGGGATTTTGACTTGACCATTTACAATCTGCCTCACCTCAGGATTATGTACCCATGTTAGAACAAGTAGAGGATGAGCCTTTTCCCCACAGTACTCACATTGTGCTGGGTATTCTGTCTGGGACTGAATAACATTTTTTTTTTTATCAGAGTAACATTATCTGTACCACCTTGCTTCCTTCCTTAAAAAGTAAGGAGATATTTGACTTTTAATTTATTTTTACCCTTTGGGGAAAAGTTGTTAAATTCATCCTGTGATTGTCAGACTCACGATTGTACCTCAGAACTCCCGCAGCTCTGATACAATAGGTGGGTGGGTCACTGACAGGTTTTGGGCAACTGCATCGCATCCTCTTACCAGACAAAGAGAAAAAAATGACAAATAAAAGGAAACATTCAATGATTTTAGAAAGAGTGAGATATTAATCCATATAATAATATCAAGATTATTATATGACCATGTGAAACCAATCAAGGTCTTATATGGTCGTCTGGAACATGGAGTAGATCACGAGCTAATGTAGCAGTGCCATTTAATGAAACACAGAAGTCTGAATAAGAGAACTGTTAACAGTGTTGGTATGTATTTATAAATATACACTCACTGGCCACTTCATTAGGTATTCCTGTTCAACCACTTACATCTAACCAGCCAATGTGGATGTGGTCAAGATAACCTGCTGAAGTTCAAACTGAACAATAGAATGGTTATAAAGGGTGATTTAGTCCAGTAGAGGGCCTTTGGGATGTGGTGCAATCAGGGATTCAGCTGACAAATCTGCAGCAACTGTGTGATGCTATCATATCAACATGGACCAAATTATCCGAGGAATGATTCCAGCACCTTGTTGTCTCTGTGCCAAGAAGAGTCAAGGCAGTTTTGAAGCCAAAAGAAGATCCACCAATCTAATAAAGTGACCAGTCAATGTACATGTAGGAGATATTTTAGTACTTTGAACAGACTTGCAGGAAAAGCTGGACTTCATCTTTTTGTCTTGACTGTGTTTAGTGTCTTTATCCCAAGATAAAACAATCCATCCTCAGCTCAATGAGCTAGTCTCATGTGCTACCAGGAATCAAAACTTATTCCTAACACATACACACCCAAGTATAATACGTCTAATATATTTTTTACATATATAAAAGCAGTCATCATTTAAGGAGGGAAAAAAGACAGACAAAGCTGACAGTTGGTGAAAACAAACACCTCTATACATAGTCTATGAAGATATGAAGATAAGCTGAAGACAGCACGACAATAAAACACCACGTACTTGCCGCAGTGGTAGTCAAGTATTGAGCGATTCTTCAGACTAGCCGGTGTTGTTAGTAACCATGGAGATGAAATAGCTGTATGGCAATGTGTAAACATAACAGCAGACCTCATCTGTGTTGCTGTCTGACTGGTTATGCTAACATTCATAAGCGTTCTGACATAAATTTCTAATAAACAGTAAAATCTATGGTAAGACCCCGGATTTTAAAAAAGCCAAAACCTTTCCACAATTATTGTAATGTGTAAATATGGTAATCTAGTGTTTGCAAAGGATTTGGAGGCAGGGAATAATCCCACCTCAGTGGTTCATTTAACAGCCTTTCTGCAGCTTCACCAGCAGGTGGAGCTTTGGTGGTTGCCATGGCATCGTAGATGTTCAAATTCTCGATATTTTCTAAGCACGTAAGAGGTTGATCCCCAGTTTTCATTGGTCAGCTTGGAAACTGCAGCTGAAACTCGCTTCCGTGACCGAAATTGTTTTTGCGCCTTCCATTTATGAGTAGCAGAGGTTTCTGAACACATGCCACATTAATACTATTTTTAGATGGGACAGCGGTTGTGCATTTATTTTTTTTTTGTTTACCTCATTAATTATTACTGTGTGTCTTAATTAAACTCTCTCTCTCTCTCCCTTTCTCACTCACTCACTCACTCACACACACACACACACACACACACACACACAAAGCCCGTTAAGAATAAAATGTTAACTAGACATTACTCAGGTGCATATGGTGCAGGAAATTAGAGAATCCGTTGATGTCCCCGCAGCGGCTTCTGATTCGCTGTGGCAGCTCCTGGCTTGTTTGCTGCCGCACAAATAGCCATGGCGAAGTCTCGCCTTCCAGCTCTTAACATTTCTAGGAGACACGCACAGCTAAACGATGCGTAGAGAAAAAGGGAGACGTGCCTCCGTTTGTTGTGCTGTAGCTGTTATTCTGATGTGCCATTTAGTGCAAGCAATAGACTGTTACCGACTAACGAAAACAGAGAGGCGAGGAGGGCGCAAAGAGGCCGATGCGTTAGGTGCACGAAAGGGGAAAGTCGTATTCGGAAAATCTGTCGGGAAAGGCTCAGGCCTTGAGTCAGAGGTTAAATATGGGAAAGCCTCTACAAACTCATCCGTGGAGGAATCTTATCAAGCAGATTTTATAGGTAAGCTTCAGGTCCACAGTTTATGTAAGGACACTGGCTGCAGGAAAGCGTGCTTATTTGGAGATGTACTTGCATTTTTATTTAAAAGCTCTATGCCTCTGTGCATAACTGCAAAACTTGCTCTTCTTGATTTTTTTTTTTCCCCCACGTCAGGCTGGTCAAAAGGCCAAACGTATGACACCAGTTCCAGAGAAGCAGCATGGAGGCGCATGGTACCTTTGCTGCTGTGCGGTGGGGATCGGATGAAGTTCAGGGTAGCGGGAAGAGGAGTGTCAGAGCTAGCAGTGGACCAAGGTAAGCAAGCAGGGCTTTTTATTTTTTTTATTTTTATTTTTTGTAAAGTGTCCATTTGGTTGCATCGTCATGTAAACTTTTTTTCCCATAGCAAATGCACCGCCAGTACCTCTGAGCCAGGTCCCTCCCAACTGTGGCTACAACATGCAGAGGAACTTACGGTCACTTGTTATGAAGGTTCCCTATGATGGCTGCAGTGTGGTTCAAGAGGTAATTTTAACTGAAATTAAGTCTTATGCTATATTTGAATAATTGGCAGCCTGCTGTTAAAATTGGCTGGTTTTAGGATTATTTTTTTAATTATCAAAAGTAAATTAAAATTATGCAAAATCTTCCTTAGATGGCCGAGGCTTTAATTTCCTAGTCATGGGTTTGGAACGGTCTCTTGGCTAAACATAAACACTTAATATTGTGATCTCTAACAATTATGGCTCTTTTAAAAGTGGGTAAATAACTTTAACTCCTTGACTGGTAACACGCAAGTCTTGATATTCCTTCTTGTTTTAAAGGGTGGCAGTTATGTGCTTCCAATGCGGTGGCAGGGTATTCCAATCTCCCTTTGGTGTTCCAAACCTGCAGCACCAGCTCTTATGACGACTGCCTCTCAAACCCCTGAGGACCCCGCATCAAACTCCCAGATGCCCTACACTAGCAAAAATCCAGACCAATTGTATGCCCATGTTCCTCAACCCTTTTTCTTTCCACAACAAATGCACTATCCATATCCTTCAGTTGCCGTATCGGATCCTGCAGAACCCATTAAGCAGTCAGAAATGCCCCCATTCCAGCAATACCCTCCACCCTTTCCCCCCCTCTATCCTTACTTTTATCCCCCACTTCCAGCCACAAGAGCAGCCCCAACCACCACTGCAAAGCCAGAATCCTTCATTCCTCCAGAGTTTCTCTTACCTGATTACAAACCAGTTGGTCCACCTTTTCTTTTGCCCTTTCCACTACCTGTGCCAGCAGATACTGAAACCACAACTAACGCTGACGCTTATCCCCACTCACTGCAGCGTCCACCCAATGTGCATTTCCTCTCCCAGTATCCTCTCTTCCCTCAGTTTGTCCCTCTTCCACAATATCCGAACAACCCTAATGCAGATTTGGCGGCTGCTACTGGAAGCTCGGACACCGTACTCCCTCAATATGTTGTGCCTTTCCCTCAATTTGTTCCTCAATATCCAAGCAATCCTAATCCAGACTTGGAAAGCGGAAGCACAGACACTCTGCTGCCTCAAGCTCAGTCGCACAATTTTCCACACTTCCATCAACAAGTTCAGTTAATGCCCTTTCGTCATAGTTTGACGAAAATATAATAAAGGCTTTAAATAACACCAGTTCTTGGTTTGAAATTCTTTGTTCAACAGCTCAACTCAATCAGCACCACAGATTCAAACTCAAGAATCATAAATGTTATGAGCATTTAGTGCAAAGGTGATTGGAATTAATAAGCAGACTTGATGATATTTGGATGTTGGGGGCTCAAATTTAAATGATTAATGTCCCTGTTGTCTGCAACCACCCACCAAACAAAGGGGGGTCGGGTGGATATGTAATGTTGGAAAGTCACTATTTTATTGCACTATGCTGGGCTTATGTAGCCTGAACTGTTAAGCTTGCTTTTAACTAATAAAAAGCAATGTTCTGTTATGCTGTTCCAACTTAGTCAAAGCAGCAAATGGACTATCTTTACAGGACTAAATCATGTACAGTTGTACACCAGGTCCTTTACCTGGCATGCTGGGTCCTTCAAGAGATCAGTTTTACTCAAATGGCACCGGGGGGGAAAAAAACAAGTCAGAAAAAAACAGCTTGTTGCTTGTCTCTCTCTCACTCTCTTAAAAAATACATGTGACATATAATGTAATTGCAAGGAGGTATTTCTGCAGTCTATTGATTACTAGATGGTGGAAAAGGGGTGGGATTAAATAAGCTTATGCTTCTTCCCGCTCCTTTTTGAACATTAAAGTTATTTGTAGTTGTGGTTGCTCATTTTGCTTTGTCTCTGTTTAATTCTATGTTGTTGTACTTTTTCAACATGTTCAAAATAAAGATTCAATTAATCAATAAAAAAATATTGACTCATTTTTGACAATTTCTATTTTGCCCCACCCTCCCAGTTTTCTCTTTACACTCTTCATTTTGTTCCTTTTAATAAAAATGAAAAAACAAACTAACACAATTTGTAAATACAGATAATCAGAAATAACCAGGGTGACTGTTGCTTAGGAGGCAAAGGTGGTCATCTGACAATTGAGAAGTTGGTAGTTCAGTCCCTGGCTGCTCCAGTCTGCATGCCAATATTCCAGCATAAGTACCTTGCATCCATTGGAGTGCAATGTGAGATGGCACTTAAGCTTAGAATAAAAACTGCTCGAATGGGCGGGTGTGAATGACACATATTGTATAAAGTGCTCAAGTAGCGTTGAAATACACTAAACCAGTCCATTTACCATAACCACCACCTTAGGCCACTCATTGGATTTATTATTTTTTTCTTGGAGTTGTTTGAGCCCATCCTTTCTTTCAGTTAGCTGTTTGTAATAGTTTGCCAAGCTCTGCAAACAAGCGTTTTAACGGCACATTAAAGAGGTTTGGGCATTCCTCGCTGCCCAGACCTCTACATTGGAGAGACCAAACAGCCACTTCACAAGCGCATGGCACAACACAGAAGAGCCACCTCCACAGGACAAGACTCAGCAGTCCATCTGCATCTTAAGGATAAAGGACACTCTTTCGAGGATGCCAATGTTCACATTTTGGACAGAGAGGACAGATGGTTTGAAAGAGGAGTGAAAGAAGCCATCTATGTCCACTGTGAGCGACCATCTTTGAACAGAGGCGGGGGTTTACGACACCAACTGTCTATAATCCATAATCCAGTTTTGAGTTCCCTCCCCAGACGCCTTAACACCCACTCACATCCTGGGCCATCTGACCTCAGGAATTCGCATGATAAGGTGGGGCCAGGTTTCACAATGAGCTCACCTGAAACTCTGGCTGATTGGGACCCACACCCAGTTTCACACCTTGGCTCAGGCGATTAGAGGATCATCAGGGGGTCCTTTTGTCCCTCTGTGGGGGGATACTCCCACTAGGTTTAAATCTGGGACTCCCCACCATTTGACCTTAGAACTGAAGAAGCTTCTCGGATGAGAGGTGAAACGTCTTCAAGTAACTTAAAGAAGTCCAGACGCTTTTCTTTGCAAGCTCCTTTGACTACGATGACCTGGATGACTGAGAACCTTCACAGACATATTTTAACGGCACACTTTGCACATACAGGTTTATTCAGATATTAATTTTAGTAATGCAAATTACAAAGTGATTTCATTTTTCTTTTAACTTGTTAACCTGCAATTGATGAAAAACAACACATATTATGAGATGTCAATTTTTGTATGAATTTTTTAAATCACATTTGTGGTTTGGTTATTTGCTGCAAAGTAAATTTGTCCAGATATTTTAGGAAAAAGTCAGCAGAGTGTTTTTTTCTGCTTTATTGCAGCATTTTATTGGGTAGGCATTTATAAAGTGGCACCATGATGAAATTACTAGTTTGTACTTCTGGTTTCATACTTCTGCATGCATTCTGACAAATGCATATATGGTGTAAAGATGTAACTAAATGGTGTAGCAAATACTACACAACTGCTGCATTTCAATTTTTTTTTTCAGTTCTTTTTCTTTTACAGGATCTTATAAAACTCTTCTCTGCTCAGTCATTCAGTGTTCAAGCTACGGTTAGATGGTGTTTACTACTGTAATTCTTGAAACTGAGAACTTTTATTTGATTATTAATCGAGTCAAAGAAGAGTTTCTTAAGCTCATTGGAATAACCTACCTAGACTTATTTGAATTTTTCTTTATTCAATTCACTTATGTTCCAAAGGAGAATAATTTTACTTTAACCAAAATTAGTTTAACAAGAGACAGAGCCTACACTTGTCTACAGTATATCTAAATAGGATAATCTTGTCTGCAAACTCATGAGTTATGATGACTATAGAATTCCACGCATTTCATGCTCCATAAAAAATGTTCTGCTTATCCCAGGACAACACTAGAGTCAGCTGCCAAAGGCTCTTAATGAGGCCACAGGTGCAAACTGTAACTGTGTTGATTAGCTGGTGACAAATTGCAGACAGCATCAGAAGCTGTGATTTAGTTGTTCTGCATCGCTGTGAAGTTCTTTCCATCTGCACTGTGTCACCACTATGGGAGGTGATAGAAGTGGGAGATGTAGAGCATGTCAAACTGTGGCAGTCACATTACTCCTGTGCTCTTTAGCCCTTTGTTTAAACTTGCAAGTGCTGGGCAAAAAAATTAAACATGAGGGATCTAGTGAGACTGCAGTGAAAGATGGAAGAAAGGGAAGCATTCTCTTTAATGGAAAAAGGCTTAAATCCCAGTCAGGACCTGCTTCTTCTGCAGCTGCCACAGGACATGCGTTGCTGCAAGTTGACTTGCATCAGTCAAGCATCACAGGCAACACTTCGCTGTTTCTGCTAATTTGATATGCTCGGTACACTTGAGGCAAAGGTTGTTGCAGTTAACTTTGTGTTGGGATATCTTTCTTCCTAAAGCAGAGAGTAGATCAAAGCTGAAGAATGACACTGCTAATGAAGCAGCATGGAGGCAATTAAACTCTTCACTACACTGTAGTGATAACAAGATGAAGCTGAAGGCCATGGGGCCTGGTGCTGCTGATCTACAACTGCACATAGGTAGAAAAAATATTAGTATGCAAAACGTTTTTTAAAAACTGTCATTGAATACTGGCATGTTTTCTCCTTCTCTCAGAAAATGCTAAACCCTTACCACTGAAGCACGTGCCTGACAGCTGTGGTTTCTCAATGCAGCAGAACGCACTGGGACTAGTTTTAAATGTCCCATATAATGCCTGCAGTGTGCTAACAGAGGTATGCTGCTCCTTTTTTTTATTTTTTATTTTTTTCTTTTAAAAGGACCTGGACTTGATGGAATGTGGTTTTCATATCTGCATTATTTGATGAATTCTATATTTTCTTTTGGTAGTTTTGAAAAAGATCTCTTCAAACTTAGAGTTGGTATAATTGCTTGATGCTAAATTTGCCAAAAAAACAAACCCAGGCCAAAACATGTTTGGTTTTTTTGTTTCAGAATGGAAGATATGTGTTGCCAATGAATTGGCGGGGGATGGCAGTTGAATTCATCTGCCCAGTTCAACAGTCCAGGAAATTTCCTTTCTCTCTCAGGCCATGGCACTTCCATCGCTCAAGACGACAAGCAAAACAGCCCTATTATCCTAATCTATATAATTCCTACTGGTATAACTATTACATGCATATGATGGCACCAGGTGCTAAAACTAACCCAACTACCACTCGCCCTCACACAAAGCCACCTGGATATTCATACCCTCTGTACTACCCATATAACTTTTATTACCCCTACTACTCCTCCTCCTCCTACTTTCTCCCAGTGAAGACCACTGTGCCACCAGCTACAACCACTGTGGCACCACCTATGGCTGTTAGACCTAGTGGCAACAAAATTCCTTCCAAGAGCCCTGCCTATTACCCTCCACATTTTCCTAATATGCACTACCTTCCACCAGTCCAACAGTTGCAAATGATCCCTGACAAAACTCAGGTTTACTACTACAACCCGGAGACTGAATATTTCTTTGGAAAGCCTTCATACCAACAAAAACCAAATTTGCCAAAGCAACCTACTTGGTCTCAATTTACCCCAGTTGCTATGCCAAGTTACCCAGCTAACCCTGTGAAACTGAGTTACCCAAGCCCTGTCAGCCCAGAAACCTCTGCAGCCCCTATAGCACCATATGTTCCATTTGACAAGCTCCCCTTTGAGCCATATGTTGTATACAAGGCTAAGAAACTCCCTGATGACCAGAAGTACATAGCCAAAGCAGGTTTTAAATCTAGATTCCAAACACATTCAGGCTTCCCTTTGCAAATTGCTTCCAGGTTTCCTCAGTAGAGGTCAAGGAGGTCCCTGACTGAATTAAGCAGAGCTGTAAGTGCTAAGGGTTTCTTGTTGGTGTGAATTTGGTAATGGTTGAATTGTTCTAAGAAAATCTTGTGTTCTCGTGGTGCATGATGATGATGATGATGATGATGAAGAAAATTAAAGATTTTTCTACTGTGAACTTGTTCTCATGTGGTTTTTTTTTTTTTTTTTTTTTCTTGTCTTTGCAAAAAAAAAAGTTGGTGCATAAATCCCATTCACCCACTGCACATACAGACCCTATTCTGTCTGCTCCTATATATTTTTACACAATGCTCTTCCCCCTTGGGCACTCCGTGACTGTGTGTACGCACTTCGCTGAAATTCAACCACACGTGACAACTGAGAGATGTGTAATGCTGGACTCTGAATCCAGACATGCTCATTGTCGTTCAGCCACTTCATTTTCTAAATGCTACTTGGAGGGTCCAGAGCTCCAGAACAAGAAATCAAGTAGATCATTCATGCAACACTGCGTGTGTCTTGCTGCAGCTGGTTAAATTATTCAATCATTTAAAGAAGTGGTTGCATCTCTTTAGCCAAGGTGAGCGTTTTGTGGTACACAGGATTTTGTGACAAAGAATTTGGATGTTTGTATCAGGCTATAGATTTATTTTGTGGCTTTGTTTAAATGAACTTAATGAAAGGATTAAAATCAGAGACTGAAATTCTACATTTTTTTAATCTCATTTTGTTATATAATCTATTTTTTTTCTATCCATGCTACCACAGGAAACATTAAGATACCGTGCATTAAATAGACTGGAACAGCCGTCGTTTAAACAAATTTTGGTCAAAGATCTGCATTCCTCTCCTGTTTATGTCTGGCTAGATTCCCGACCAGATCTCTCAGCTCCTCCTCCATCTCTAAAATTTGCTCTGCCTACTCTACTTTGTATCTTTATGGAGGACTATGATGTGGACATGGATGAGGAAGAGGAGGGAGACGTATTCACTAGAAAGACCACAACGTGCCACTGGTGGGAAGATGCACAGCATCAGGGAGGAAGACTAGGATGCATGGTAAACAGTCACAGCTGGGCAGAGGAGCTTAAGGATATCTTTGCACCACAGGCAGATCACTGTTACAGTGTAGCAAGAACCAGGCTGTCCAGCATCTCTGTGAGTGATTCACTGTGTCTGTTGTTTGATCCACACATGGAAATAAATGAGGACACTTATTCTGATGGCTACGTCTCTTGTAGCTGTTGAAGAGACTTCTCCAAATAAAAAGGAATGGGCTATAGGGAAAAAATTAAATTTGGGTAAAAGACAAGTGCAACAACAGGCTGTGTTTATTGCCATATTTGCAATATGCAGTTCTGTAACTGTTTTTATATGCATGCAGCATACACACACACACACACACACACACACACATATATATATATATATGCAGCATATTTTCCATAAGCAAAAATTCCTGGCATGGAGAGACTGAGAATATTTGGCTTGATGTTGACGAAAGAAGGAAGATGACTCAGTCTTTAGTCATTTAATCAGTGAACAACTGCACTGTGGGAACTAACTGCAAGCCTGTGTGTGTGTGCAACACTGGTTGTTTATGCACATGTGGACAAATGCGTCATGTGCTTCCTTATGCCTCTTACGGCTCATTACACTTGTACCTTTGATGTTGATGTGGGATGAGGCTGGAGGAAATTCCTCCAGAAGACAAAACAAATATAATAAATCTACTACGCTGTGTAAGGCCAATAATCAGATGTTGATCTATTAAAGAACCAGCTATTGCCTCTAAGTATTTTGTTGCATTCTCATCCATTAGGCCTTCTAGCCTAGTCCACCTGCCATTTTTTTATAGATCCAAAATGTCTGCCTCAATTTATCAGAAACACAGATTTATTATTTGTCCCTCTCCTTCCAGTAAAGGAAAGGTGAAGAGGAGACGGCAAGAGAGAGAAAATAGAGGAAGATGGAGGTACAGATAACAGATCAGGAAAGCAGTGGCAGCACTGAGCAGCTTCTTCTTTCCCCTCCCTTGATTTCTCTCTCCTCCTCTGCTTCCGTCGCCGCCCACTCCTTCCTCTCTTGCTCCCACGTCTCCCCACCCTCCCCTATCTGCTGCCTCTCCCCTTCCCGCTCTGTCATCCCTTCCTCCCACCCTCGCTCTCCTGCACGGAGCTGCGGTATAAGAGAGGGTCTCCTGGGTCTAGTTTCACTGCAGTGTAGAGGAGGGCAGGACGGCTGTTTTAGTACGATGCGCTGAAGGATGGTGCACCAAGAGAAACGCATTTACCAGGTGTGTGGATTTGTATTTGCTTGCATTTAGTGTGTGATTCTGATGGGTCTGTAGCATTTAACAAGCTATTTAAAGGTATACATGATAGGTATCCATCATGGGTGTGATGCTGTAGATAAATCAGCCGTATGGGATGAGTGGAAAAGGGAGTGGGCGTGTTCGTATGTGGTTGTGCTCGAATATATCTGTGTAATATGTATGCTCCTGCATTTGTTCAGTCAGATTTGACACAATTTTCCATCTCAGATCATTGATATCTATATCATTGTATGTTATACTATCTTTTGTTTGAATAGGAACTAAAATCTTTCTACATTTGCATTCATCATACCATGTACATTCTTTATAAGGGGTACAATTTTGGGCTTGTGGGGGTGCATGTGCTCGTGTAGTCATTTTGTTAGTAAGGAGGGCATCTGTATGTCTGAAGTGGGTGAGCAGGGGCCAGCGTTGGTTTGGAGAATGATGGCGATGAACTCATTTATGCTTTTACGTCACATCCTCATCTAAGGATGCGTCACAAAAAAAGAGGGTGTAGTGGTGTGTGTATGTGTATGTATCAGTTTTGCAGCTATTTTGAGTACAAACGCTGACACATAAGAGAAACGTGCCTAATTTTAGAAGTGTTATTCAATATATGTGTGGTTCCAAAGAGCACACACAAACTCAGGCAGCTTTAGCAGATGTTTTTGGCTCAAATCCATCATATATAAATACTTTCCCTTTGATGCCAGAATAGAAAATCATGTTGTGAGGATCCAAGGGGAAAAAATGAAATCGGTTCAAAGGGGGAGCTACAGACTGAAAGCTGAGATGAAGTGAAATAAAAGGAAACGAGATAGAAGGCTCGGGTGTGGAAGCTCAAAAGGTTAAAGGGGAAAAGAATGAGAAATACAGATGAGGGAAAGGGGGCAGAACATAAAGATCCAATGTCATTAAAGTGAAACAAAAAGTATGAAAAATGGGATGTCGGTCAAAAGAAACTAGTCACATAGGAAGAGGAAGCTGTAAAACACCAGCCCACAGTGACACGGCATTTTGAATCAGCAGCACTAAAAGAATGCAATGGAATTTTTTTAACCAGTTTAAATAGTACCTGCTGTTTTGATGATGAAATGTGATGCATAAATTAGTGAAAGAAGCCATTTATGGATGATTCACCGTCACTACAATCCTATGATTGTAATGAACAAAGATCTTTAATAAAAATGCATTCAGATGCACTGACATAACTGGATAGATACACCTATTACTTGTTTCATTCTTCAGTCTTTTCTGGGCCTGGCCTGTGGGGGGGAAAAAATTATGTGCACTGTCTCTCAGAATTGAAACAGTACGTTTCTCTGAAGTGTTAATGAGGACTGCATCTGCCAGATTCATTCGTTTAATCATTTTCTATACATCTATTTCAATACTACTGTTTACACGCATCAGATGAGAAATCCTGGACAGGCTGTCAGCTGGTAGTAGTAGCAGATAATGAATGTTTTAATACTCATATTCATACATGGAATCAAAAGTAGACGGTAGATGTGAATCCATCACATTTTCCCTCTTAATCGGGTGTAACAGGATTTATAGTTGATTAGAAGAAATGAGAGTGTCCTCTCATTTTGGTATTACCTGAATTTATGCATTTGTTTATGAATTTCATCAGTCTTCCTTGTCAATAAGCGACCCACTTGGCAAATCAAGCAGAGAGAGACGGCAGCACAGGAGCCTCGTCTGTGTTAATATTCTTTGTGCTTCCACGTTTCTCTGTTTGTGGCAGGCCCAGAGGAATGAGAGAGAGTCCATCAGGCAGAAACTTGCCCTTGGCAGTTTCTATGACGATGAGCCAGTCATCTACACCAGCTGCAGCAAGAACGGCCCTTCGTCTCGGTGCGTTTGACTGAGTGTATGTGTGAGCAAGCAGAAGAGAATGGTTCATTTTGAATAGTAACAGTAATAATGTGATAGATTGTTGGCTTTATATGTCATTCTGACTGCATTTGAACATCTTCCGAGCGCAGTGATGTACAATAAAATAAAAAAAATAAAAAAAATCACTGAAATTTGGTGAACTAACGTTCATCAAACTCATTTGGTTTCCTGAAGCTCTCCGTTCTCACAAAGCCTTTTCATATTAAAGTCTAGCTCTCATGAAAATATTTTTTTTATGTATGTATTTATTTATTTTGTTGGCCGCGTCTCTGAGATGCCAACTGTATCATGGAAGCACCTTAAGTTAACCCTTTATTTACAATAGGCCTTGTGGAGGGCCCATTTTACAAGCTCTTTCAAATGACCTTGACTCGGTTACCATTTCTGCTAGAGACAAAATTCAAATGGTTTCAGAAAGAAGAGAAGAAGAGCTTTTGGGGGGATATTTAGTGTATCATTGTAGCAAAAAGCATTCACAAAATACTGCAGTGTAAAGAAGGACATAAAATTCAGCTCCGCCTAGGTTTTATTACCTGCATTTTACATTACTGTAAGTCCTCAGCCATTTTTGGGAGAGGAAATTCAAATGATTGAATTTGTAATGAGAGTTATCTGGTGATTTTACAGAGAAAATGTACAAAATAACTCCACTTAACCTGTATTATACTTGGGTGCTAAAGGGTTAAGACCTTTACAGCCAGGAGAGGGGATTAATCATCAGATTACGTCATTTGCTGACTAACAACTGTTAGCTGAAAACTACAACAAACAAATTAGGGAGGTGGAATAGTTTTCCTTGGTAGAAATTTATCTAGAAGCAGTGACGTTCTGGAGTTGTGTGTACGTTTAATTATCATGGCTGGTTTCATACGGACTATGCAACAACAGAGGATGAAAGTGAGTCATTTAAGTCACAGACATGCAAAGTGAAAGTGAAAGCTTTCCCGGAGTGCCACAGTTATGTTTACAGTCAGTCTAAAGGGACTGACATTGGGCTATCTAGAGAGTATGGAAAGAATGGGAACGTAGAGCATGGCACTGTGGTTAACCTCTGTTGCATGATGAGCTGCCCACACAGAAACTAAGCGATGCCCCAGCTTCATGGTGGGACACAGGTCAGACATGATGTTCTCAAATCAGACAGCTCTCTTCGAACTCTGTGCCACCAACCTGCCCGTTAAATCATTAAATAATAAAAATAAAAGGACAGTGTAATATTTTTTTAAATATCAGAAATATCCAAATATTTTATTTTTTAAACATTAGTATTCAATGTTTTTTTTTAATTTGTCAGACTTGTTGTTTATTTTTGCAATGCAAATAAAATAAGTTGATCAGTAATTTTTTTACTTACTTAGAGAATATTTTATATCTTCTTATAAAATGTCATTGTAAATAGTACTATATTTGATAGAAATCAAATAACATACTAGTTTCCATGGAAATGACATTTCACGTCTGCAGTTTTGGATAGAAAAACATGTAATGCAACTGGAACGACTTGCATTATGACAGACTCCCCGTGGTTAACCAAAGCCGCAGCACTTACATCAGTACTCTTTCTCTAAGTGACACCAGTTGACCTCCAGTAGCTTTTTGGCTCCCAACTTTTTTTTTTTCCTTTTTCCCACAATACCCTTTAGTTTATGTCACACAGTGGGGCTGTCCTTCGTTACTGTAGATGTTTGAGAAAGTAGTTTCGTCAGCTTGCGAAAGAAGAAGTAATGCCTGACACAGTTATCCACAGCTACAATTGGTGGAATTGAGCATGTGACCCCCTCCCCCGTTGGAGGTAAAGGTGTAACGGGGTGTAGTTTAGGGTGGAAATTCCAAAAAGAGTTAGTGAGGTGTTGTTTAAGTAATTGTTTTTGTCTTAGTGTAGGGGAAGGTTACTTTGGGTTGTTAGGTTCTTTCAGTATCATGATCTGGAATTGAATAAATGGTGTTTTGAACCCTTGGAAAGGCTGAGGTTAAGGTTTTTTTTTCCTTCACTTCTGTATAAGAGATGTTACCGACCATTTTTAAAGACCTTGTTTATGAAATGGGAAAAAGAGTCTTTGCCCACATTGTTGTAAAGTCGGATGAATTGTTTCATAATGAATACTATCCTAACCTGCTGTGTGACCTAAAGTAACAGAAATCTGAATAAATAAAAGGCTTTATGCTTTACTATGCTGTTTCCATATCTGTGATTAAATCTTTGGATCTAGCTAAACAATTTTTGGGATGTGCCAAAAATTCCAATATGGAGGAACCACTGGAAATATGAATATATGCAGAAATTCAAAGTCAGTGGGCAAACATTTTACCTTGATTGCGATTAATTAATTAGGTTTTTTATTGTAAATATGCTGCTAAAATAAATGTTTAATATTAATTAAAGCTTGAGCAGTTAGCTAATGTAATATTGTTGTGCTCCAAGTGTTGAAATATACTGGCGGTATTTCTGTTTGTCGCTTCAACCACTTTTCTCTCAGTTTTCTTCTTTTTGTTTGAGGTTGACTCTCCTGTAGCCAAAAATGTCTCCAAATAAGGGACACATTAATTTTATTTGGCCCTATGTTTAACTTTTCCTACATGATGCTTCCATGTGGCAGACTGGACAGGGCAGAGTGTGCTTTAAACGAATTCTGTATTGACAAAAAAATAAAAATAATTTTAAAAAATAACCGACATTCGTAAGATTAAATCAGTTAGAGGTTCTAAATGTTGGTTTTGGTTCATTTTAGGTGAACTGACCAGCCCAAACCAATGTGTACCCAAACTGCATCACTGACATGTGAATCCAACAAATGTCAACAAAAATGAATTAATTTGGTCCAAAGTATCATGTGAATTATTGTTAGCCAATTTCGCATTCAGGTGTTAGCCAGCAAAAACAGTTGATTAGATTAATTATGAGTTAATATGAGAATGAATGTGTGGACCACGCCATTGTAATGAAGCAACATCTTGGGAAGCTTTAACAGCTGGAAAAATCAGGAAATTTTTGTTTTGCTACACTGAGTTACAGACTTCAAAATTCAGATACATTGACAGGCAGGACACCAAAGCGTAACACATAGCAAGATTAAATAGGCCTGTAGACTTAGCTAAGCATCAAATGAAATAACTCAAACATAACCTTTATTGTCTGATTTTCACTTTTTCAAATGCATTTATAAGTTTTGCCCTAAACAAATGAAAACAAAGAAAATAGACAAGAAACTAAACAAATGCAAATGACTTTTTGTGTTGTGGTGTAAAAATCCAGTTGGTCTTCCTCAGAATCACAACTCATAAGCAAACTGTGAAACTTTCTTCTGACGCTGTCTTTTTTTTTTTTTTTAAGTGACTGTTTTCACTAAGCGGAAGAGAATAGATGAACTGTTTTCACTCTTTGCCTTACCACTTTTCATGCTTATATGCATTTTAAATGGTGTTTGCTTCTTGTGTGCAAACAGCATTGGCCTGTGCTCTCTAATGTGTGATTCTGACTAAAACGGGTGCGATCTGAGCGCCTCTGAATATTGCATTTGTGTTCTCAGGCTGCAGAGTGGGGTGAACCTGCAGGTGTGTTTTGTTAATGACAGCAGCAGCGACAAGGACAGCGATGCTGAAGACAGCAGGACAGAGACCAGCCTAGACACACCGCTGTCACCTGTGGTATGTGTCCGAGTCTCTCTGTGTCACCATATGTGGGTTTTATGTGTGTTTCTGTTCCACTCCACTCGTGAGGTGACCGCAGTTGTTGTTGCATCACAGTATCGCTCACTTCCTATACAGAGTAAGCAGAGCTCATCTCTGTCGGACCGGGATACTGGAGAGGAGGATTCAGATCCTTTAGATGACTGCGGTGGGTTTTGGCGAGTGCAGCGAAGGCTGCAAGAGGAGGCCCGGGTGGCGTTGGCTTTGGCTCGACCCATGGCCCGCATGCAGGTGGAGGTAGAGAGGCAAATTCAGCTTCACAGACGTTCACCTGTGGCTGACTTGGTGAGTCAGAGGGGTTTTATGCACAGAGGTCTTAATTCCCTCTTCCATGGAAAATTCAACGTAGGAAATTATTAAGGGCACTAAAATATCAAGGAAAATAAAGTGAAAATGGAATGTAAGTTGGTGTTTCAGTAAATATGACATAATAAAACTACATAGGCACATGAAGAGGTCAACACTCAAGTTTTTATGTGTACGTGAGACGTGGGTGCATGTTACCATGAGAAAGCCCCTGAAACTGGTGAACAGACGTGTTGCAAGTTGCAGTTAGAGGCTGCGTCATGTAAAAATCCAGAGATCCAGTTGATTAATAATCAACAACACTTTTTAAGTCTTTATTTACACTCAAATGTTTGACACATTTTGACGTGCAGTAATTTCCCGTCTGTGTGTGCTTATACGAGCAGCTTCCCCATTTGCCCCACATCAGTGAGGGTTTAATGAAGAGGAATCTGAGGCAAGGGGACATGAGAGACATGAGTCTTGGACAGCTGCAAGTCATCACGAATGATTTGCATTCACAGATTCAGAGTGAGTAGATGACTCACGCATAAAGACACAAATTAGTTATTAAAAACCAAGCCAAAAGCCTGATCTGTACTTTATCAGATTTTAATATTTTTATTCATGCCATCTATGCTATTATTTCTATCAAATAAAGTATCAAAAGACATTCAGTCCACTTAAGAATTTATACGATATCTTTCGGGATTGTTTTTCTCTTCCTCACTTCCTATTTTTTAACACATTTCTGTCTAACATCATCACAACAAAAGCACACATTTGGCACGATAAAATACAATCATACAAGGGAAACAAACATTCAAAGACTGGATTTGTATCTTCAAACAGGTCTAAATGAGGAGCTGGTACAGTTGCTGCTGATGAGGGATGAGCTGCATGTGGAGCAGGACGCTATGCTAGTGGACATAGAGGACCTCACCAGGTGAACCACAGTTTTTCTCCACCTCAGCTTCTTAGCTGTCAAAGGTATTGGAAGCGCTGTCACTTCACAGTATGTCCTGGACTCACTTTAACATATTTCTTCTTGTTTGTTATGGCAGGCATGCACATAGCCATCAGCGGCACCAGCCAGAGAAAGGCATCTCTAAATAAACACCTTGTCTACACATGTGTCTGTATGCACGCCGTCCGATTTCCCACTCTACGGACTGCTACCAGTGTTGCTAATGAAACTTCATCTGTGCTCACTGTATCTGGAGAGTTGAATGCAGCATATAGAGTAGTATTAAGACACATGTGATACGTTGCGCCACATCTTAGAACCTCAAAACACAACATCTACATGTGTAAGATCACCAATTTCAGTATTGACAGATGAGTTTGTGCAGGCGTTCCACTTCCACTCAGCATGATTGTCCCCGTCATATTTCATAAAATTAGGGGAGTCGAGTTGATTCCGTCCCTGATCTTTATTTAGCACTCAATGATTTTGGCACGGCTGGGTTGGAGAGAGCACCACCATGCCTTGTGTCTCTTTTTTTTTTTTTAATGAAAAAGGATGATGAGTTGAGATCTTGAGGTCTTTTGTTTGGCTCTAATAATCAACAGGGTTCTTAGAAATGCTCTGTTCACTTGTATATCGTTCACTTCACTAAAAGCACTGTGACATTGCCGTTTATCACTCTCATTCACTATCAAGCATCACATACCTGATCTGGTATAATAGGAAACGATAAGTACTCTGTATTTGTTACATTTAAGCAACTGCTTTCCAGAAAGTTCCTAAAAAAATCTTTAAGACTCAAACCTTAATATAATTAAATAGCTGCTACAGTTTCCACCTCCTTTAAAGACATTGAGAGCTTTACTGGACAGTATTTTGACCTTTATTTGGGCAAATCTGTATTTGTCAAATGTGATGATCTGCTCAGTAGAAGACACAAAAAGTTCATTTTTTTTCAAAGTTTACACAAAGCTGTAAAAAGGAACAGGCATCTCCACACAGATAGTCTCTTAATAGAAATATGCAATTCCATTTTCTTAATTTAATAACGATCAGAGATGGTAAACACAAATGTAAAACATATATTAATAAATCGCAGCCTAAGCGTATATCTATTTTATCTGTTTCAAATGTTTATGTATGTAAATGTTAAAATATACTTTATTAAAAGGATTAACAACATGCCTTGTTGTGTTTTAGTGTTTTAATTCTAAGCTTTTTAAGAATGTCATTTAACACAAAGTCACTTTTTTCTATTGCTTGATTCATGAACACATGTATTCTATAATGATTGTAAAAAAAAAAGACCAGAAAAAAATGATTCCGTAATAAATGTTTCAAGTGTGTCGACTTTCATGAGATTTATTTTGCTTTTTTTCTGAATTTGCAAGAAGAAAAAAAATCCACACGTTCCAAGGAAAGCATCACGCCTTGACACTGCAACTGAATGACTGCAGGCTACACAAGGAAGGAAGCGAGGGCACCGTCTAGTTTCTATTCACATTCACACTTTCACATGTGATGTGTTGACACTTAAGTTTTGTAAGGACTTACCGCCAGCAACGGGGGAAAAAGCCGTGGTGACAAAAATAACCTTGGTTAGTGTTACATAGTTACAACCAGTGGGAAAATAATCTATAGCAAAAACTAATGATCACTTAACTGTTTATTATAAGCCTTCATTATACTTTTTTTCTCAAAATTTGGGACATTGCTGTTAAAAAAGCCCAAAAATGGGACAGTAAAATTAAATCAATGCAATATTACAAAACAAAGTATCTCAGGAAGTACACACACACACACACACACACACACACACACATATACATATATACATATATATATATATATATATATACTGAATAAAATGTGACCATTTAGAGTGGTTTTGGGGGGGGGTTTCAGTTTTTTGTCACATAAAAAAATGTTTCAGCCTTTTTCTTTTATTATTTTTCATCCTTAAAAGGCTATATAAGTTTAGTTGTGATTAATGATATCTTAGATGCGATCAATATTTTGAGAAATATTAGACGTAACTGTGCACAATCAAAGTTTAAAAGAGCATATGTGATGAACTTTCAATATGTTTTCTTTGGTAATCGAACAATGAACAGACATTAGTTTCAGCAAACCACGGTTATATGGTGAGAAAGGAAACTACACAATTTTGAGCCCACACTTTCAACTTACAGTGGATCTGCTCCATTGATGCAGGGAAATCCCTGCATCAGTCTGAATATAAAACACTGCTCAGCCAGACACAGTCAAAGAACACAGCTTACCACTCTGAACCAAGATGCCCCTCATCAAGCTCTGTGAGTATAACGTATCATGATTGAAGAGTCTAATCTTCCAAGAGATATTTTCCAGTTATCTAATTTTTCTCTTTTTTTTTTTCTAGACTTCACTCCTGCACTGCTGCTCCTAGTGCTCACTTGTCCTTTATGGCAGATCAGCCAATCTGTGCCACTGATGGGAATGCAAGACTCCTGTGTATTATACGCAAGAACACTGCTCCAGAACATCACGGATGTACTCAACCAGGTAGGCCTACAACGAATGCAAATCCACAGGGTTTTTTTCTTACAGTTTACATTTTATTAAATATTACTTGTCCTCAAACAGAAAACCCTGTTTAGTGGAATTGACTGCACGAAGCAGAACATGGAGCTGTACAAAAAAACCAGCACACCATCAGCGTGTGCACCACAGGTACCCACTTTAAATACCAGATTGCTTCCATTTTGTTTCAGGATACATTGTGAAATGGAAACAAGACGTAACAAACATTTGATAAGTCTTTTTTAGCTGTGCCTCTGATGACTTAACTGGGTTTCCCCCACAGGGATCAGCATGCTCAGAAATCACTACATCAGGATTTGACCAGGTAGGTTTTTGTGCCACTTCATCATTTTTTTTCTTTACTTTATATTCTTGATAAACATGTTAAGGTCTAGACATGGAAGCCAAATAATTCCAAGCAAATCTAAAATGATGTTTGACATTTATTGTGGTTGTGCTTGCTGTGTTTTCCGGTAGAGCTCATGTTTGAAAAACATTCGGGAGGATCTGAAGTACTATGACGAATTCCTCGCAGCGCAGCCTGTTGGTACTCTTCTGTTCAGTCTCAGGGAACTCATGAAGGTATGTGATTGTACACAATTATTATCATTTTTACTGTGATTTTACATAATTCTCAATAAATAAATGCAGACTCTTTCATAAAATTACTCTCTGAATGTTGTTTTATCGTACTGTGATTTGCCAGGGTACTAAAATAAATTTTAAAATCTTAACAAAGGAGAAATCACAAACTACCAACATTTACATTATTTATATCATATAAGAATTTTTTTGCTCTCAACAGAACTGCTTCGGAATATTTCCGGCATCAGATTCGACCTTAAGAGAGGTAAGAGATCTATTTATTTTTAAATCAAGCTTGATTTCACACTTCTTCGGGTCTTTCTCATTAATATTTTGAAAAAGAAATTTTAGGCTTGTTAGGGAAACAAAATTTAATTACATAAATGTTTCAAATCATTTATAATGTTTCTGTGTTTCTTTAAGGCTGCTGCAAACATCAGAACCTCCTTCGACCAAAGACTTCACCTCTGCAAAGTGCTGAAGGGCTTCCAGGTCCGTGCCATCACAATAAACCGAGTGATTGCGTACATGACCTCTGATGAATACACTAAATGAATCGTCACTGAGCTCCAGAACAATACTCAAGAGGCTCCAGAAAGAAATTACAGAAACTACGGTGACAGTCAGTTAATGTTGCTGTGACAGAAAACACTTCAATATACTTTAAAGTTTCATAAATTACTTAACTCATATCTTAAAATTGACGACTTATATTTAACTGTGTTTACTGACTTGAAAATGATATTTATTTATTTATTTTATTCTGGACTATTTATTTTCAAATGTTGAACGTGTTGTTATTTATTTGATTCTAAGAATCATTGAATAAATATTTTTTCCTGCATACTACCTGCTGGTTTACACTTTTTTTTGTTCACTGATTAATTAATTTATTTTTTTCATTTTAAATATGTTACAACAAGATAACTGCTTTAACTCTTTATAAGAATCTAAAGACATGGTTAGTTTACGGTCAAGCTTGAAAACAATAAAAAGCATTTGTGGACTATAAGAAAAAAATATTCCTTAATACATTTTAAACAACAAAAAAATGTAGATTGCACATTGATGGATTTTGTTTTGTTTCTTTGTTTTTGCCACAGAGCAATCACAATGCTCTATGTTTCCTATAAACATGTAGCAAACTAAACCCACCATGAAGAACATTTACAAAGAGACCACAGTATAGTGTTTGTTCACGCTTCATTTGGAAATCCCCAAGTTAAGATAATGACAGTCAGGTGACTATTATTGTCATGATAAAATAGTGACAATAAAATGCCAATAAAATGTGGTCTGATATCAAGAAGGAAAGTCAATCAGTATCTGTCCAAGGGGTTAAATTAAACTTAAAAACTGGATTATGACACTTCATTATGGTGCCATTACAGTCAATGCAATAAGAAATGCATCAAATAGTTAATCTGTTAAGACCAAGATTTACAGAAAGAATCATTATTGTAATTGTTATTTAGTATTATTGAATAACCATGAACTAAAACATGTTCTGATTTTAACACTATATCCACAAGCAGGTAATTAAATAATAATAAATAAATCCAATCTTCCATATCTGTGAGACGCACATGTGTGTGAACTTCAGTGATTAGCCATTAATTTAAAGGTGAAATTAGAGTCAGGTGCTTTCAGTCAGCAGGGTGCGAGTCAGCTATGAGTCAGCAGCCTGTGTTTACTAAAAAAACATTCAGAAAAAAAATCTAATCTTCCCAACATGTGTTTGTGGAAGTGTTTTATGATAAAAACAAACAAGATTTCAGAGTTGTTGATAAGTATGGACACAACCAATCCACAATTGGACAGATTTCCTACTGCAAATGGAGGAAAGCACCTATTCCGGGGTTGGGAGGTCACAGTGGGTAACCTTTAAGCAGCTAAAACCCCCTCACACATTCATCTTCATGAACACAGTGTTACCTGTGGAGAAAGAAGAACACTGCATTTCAGAAGAGGAAACGTCACTCATCTGTGAAGCTATATAGTAGTGACATCATGCTTTGGGCTCGTTTTTGTAGCTGTACTTTGATGAATAAATTTTAAATTATAGCAATTAAAAAAGAAGGTGCGGGTCATGCAGCAAGACTGCAACCAAGTCTTCAGCTTGATCCAACTGAAATGTGGAATGAGCTGAAGTCAGCAGTTAACATGAAGAAATCAACAAGTGTCCTGAAAATGCATTGTATGGATTGAAATTGGTTAGAAGTACTCCAAGACAGTGTGCAGGACTGATCAAGAGCTGACTGACCAGGAAGTGTAAGGCTGCACTTACTGCTACACAAGGCTGTACATCAGACACTTCACATACTGTTGCCACTTAAATATATGTAATGTTCAATCTGTTTTTGTCTCTTTTATTTAATTTTGTTCCCTTTTTTTTACTTTTAGGACTTTCTTTTTGATGTTTTGTGTCATATTTATACAGAAAAGTTCACACAAAATTATTAACAATGAAATACCGAGATAAGCTTGTTTTATTTCCCATTATAATTGCAGGTTTTAGTCATATCCAGGCTGTGACGACATTCAGGATACAGCACTTCCATGTAACACGATATATACTGGGTGTTTCCTAAATTATGTCATAGATTATGCAGGGTTCTGGGTGTGTGCAGTAGCGCATTGATTTCTCACAATATCAACTACTGTATTCATTATTTACAAAGGGAAAAAAATCCGAACATGCCACACTTTCAGTTTCGATATTGGATTTAGTGTAGGTTGCTTAGACATGCTTGTGCAACAGACAAACAGGATACTCTAAAAAACCATCGTCATCGTACTCGTGAGCGTGTAAAACGCTGTTGATGTTTTCTTGACTCGAACACAAACTTAATTGATTTAATCAGGTCAATGCCCTAAAGTGCCACCTGAAAGTTACACAGGTTAATTGTGGGAACGATGGTTTGAAAGCAGAGGTAAGGCGAACTGTTTATTCATAAAACCGAACTGAAAATGAAATATAACTTTGTTTCCGTCCGCATCCCTTCCCTGTTCGTTTGAATTGTCACAGCTGACATTTGTGGCTTATGAGGCTGAGAAAAGAGGTGCAACATTTTTGCCACAGAAACATGTGAGGTAGACAAAAAAAAAACATTTAAAAAGGGGAAAAAAGGATCACAATCAGGCACAGAAGATAGAATGAGATGGAGGTCCAAATACATGTGATAACATGATAGGAAAGAAAGCACCACACAAGCAGAAAATACCTTGTTAATTCATTTAATACTATGTAAATGTATGCAAGTTTCATATAGACTTAAAAGTGTTTATGATGGGGCAACCTGAATGTAGACTAAGGGGGAAAACCCAGGTTAAAGAAGCCCCACCTGCTGCCCCTTCTAGTTTATAAATGTATTTTTTTTTGTTTAGTTGGCAGGTTCAGTTGGAATTAAATCAGACTATTTTTTATTTCCTGTAGGTAGTTATTAAGTAATGTCATTTCACGAACATCCCAGTAGAGCTGACGTAATAAATTGGTGCTAAAATCGTGAGGCTCAAGACAAACTTCAGAGCAAAAACAGTCACTTCTAAACAGAGGAAGGAAGTCATCATTACATCATCCAATCCCTGTCGACAAACTGACTTTAAGCTGTTTTAGTGCCACCTGGTGGAAAATATATACAATAGCATTTATATTTTCTAAACGACCACACAATCGAAATGAATAAAATTATGCCGAAAATAAGCTTTTAACTTATTGCACTTTAGTTAAACTTGTTGTTTAGCAAAAAAATCACTTTTGTGTCGTCACGTTTCAAGTAACGGGCACGCATGCTCAGTGAAACGGTTATAATCAGTCAAACCAGGTGTGTTGGAGAGCAATCACTTACAGGGGTGGTGCTTTTTCTTTCAGAGGCTGTGTTGTCGGGGGACTCATCACTCCTTCCAAAAATCTGACTAAAGCATGGACTGTTACCTGCACGGCCTCGTTTCTTGGTGCTTTATCATTTTGTATTCCGTTTGCGCATTGGCACAAAGCAGCCGGTTAGTTCACAGCAGCGAGTCAAGCGTGACAAACTCCTTGAGCCAGGGTGGGACATATGGCCGCATCCAGCCTCAGTTTGGTGCGGTAAAACAGAAACCGAGCACGGAGCACCTGGAGCGCCCTCGTCCGGTCACGGTAAATTGTCAACCGGATGCCATGGAGGTCGTGGTGCAGGCTGACATGTTTGACACAGGCCTACAGGTGGACGGCGGACATTTGAGACTCGGCTCAGTTTTAGCGGGTGAGGAGAGAGTATGCGGAGCAGTCCCATCGGGAGAGGCGGAGTTCACCATCCGGGCCCAGCTGGTGGATTGTGGAACAAAGCTCTCAGTAAGCACTGCTAGTTCTCTGGAGCGTGGCTCAGTCACTGCTGTGTTCTGGTCAAAAGCTTCTCCTTTTACAAAACAAAATGAAGTGTGAGTTGCAGACTAAAATGTTAACATTTTCTTTCAGTCCACAAAAGAGAAGCTTATCTATGCCAATGTGCTCGTCTACTCACCTGAGCCCTCATCTCATGGTTTGCTTAGGCTGGGTGGAGCTGCTATTCCAGTTGAATGTCATTACAAAAAGTATGCCTATGCACATGAACAGAAGTTTGCAGTGTGCTGTGGCAATCTGTGTGTCTGTGTGAAATCTGTCTGTTTCCAGGAAGTATTCTGTAGGTGGCATTTCCCTGCATCCCACCTGGGTTCCACTTGTTGCAACAGCTTCAGCAGAAGACCAGATAGACTTTCATCTGCATCTCATGACCGGTATTACAAGGATGACAGCCATGAAACATTGTTCTGCTGTTGCTAAGAGTCATACTTAACGTCATCACACAAAGATTCATCTTTAAAATGCCATCACAGGTTTTAGGAATATTCATTAGAGGCTTACAAGTACTTTTTTTTTTTTTTAATTGTTGCCATCTTGCAGATGATTGGACATTTCAGAGGGGGTCTTATACATATTTCCTTGGTGACTCGATTCATTTTGAAGTCTCTGCTGTTACTGGTAACCACATGCCCCTGCGAGTGTACATTGACCATTGTGTTGGCACAGCAACTCCTGATGCAGGCGTAGCATTAAGATATGATTTTGTTGAGCATGGGTGAGTTCTACTACTAAATCTTTAATTCTCAATAAAGAGGCCTATATTTCCATATAGTAAAACTCATATCATGTCATAGGCTTTCATTTTTAAATTGTCTTTATTTTTTTTACATAACAGATGTCTTACTGATGCTTACCTGACAAACTCCAGCTCGCGTTTTCTGCCAAGAACCGAGGAACACAAGCTGAGATTCCAGCTAGAAGCCTTCATTTTTTACCAATCACCCAGCAACCAGGTTGATAGTAAATAATGGCTTTCCACAGTACATATGTTCAAAATGAGACCTGTGTGTTTTACTGTAATATACAGTTGGACCCATAATTTGTCAAACCAAACATGCTATTTTTGTAGTTTTACTTCTTTACAACACCACAGTGGATTTTTTAAATCAATGTGCGATTGAAAGCTTTCGACTCTAATTCAAGGGTTTCACCCAAATTTTTGCATTGTTGTTTAAGAATAACAATAATTTTATATGTAGTTGCACACTTGGCCAACAGGCAGTGCTCTCTTTGTTTTTATGAAAAATGGAGACATCATATCTGAAGCTGATTTAAATTGTTGAGTTTGTATTTGATCTTTTCACTATAAGTTTAAATATAAGGGCCAAAGAAATGTCTGTGCATATGAAGGTAGCCATCATTGGGCCATGTCTTTGGACAGATGAAACAAAGAAACTATTCTTATCTTGTGCATAGAGTATGGGAGAAGGACAAAAATGGGTTCAGTCAAATGCTGCAAAACCAATCAGTGCTTCACAGTGGAAATGGGATAATGACCTAAAGCATACTGTAGAAGCTACTAAAGAGTTTCTCAGAGCAAAGAAGTGGGATGGCTGTTCTGCAGTGGTGTCCTTAGTGACTTAATCTCAACTGTCTTTGGCCAAATTATGTCCCTAACTCTTGTCTCATTCACAGGTTTATATAACCTGCCATGTAAAGGCTGTTCCAGCCACAATGACTGCCACCTCACAAAACCGGGCCTGCTCTTTAACTGAGAACAGGTACTAAAATCATGTCATTTTTATGTGCAGCAATGGTCAGTTGCCCATTTGTGCTACCATGTTATCAGAAAATAAGTCATGATGGACATAATGAAAACAATGTCTCTAATATCACTAAAATCTAAAAGTACATTATATTTAGTTTGTTATATCAGATTTCACAGATGGGTAATTTTATTTTACACATGTAAAATTTCACATTATCCAGGTGGCGTTCAGTCGACGGGAATGATGAGGCATGTAGGAGCTGTAATATTGCCCACCAGGTTGAAACTCAGTCCACCCAACCTCCTAAAACTACTATGAATGCCAAAGCAGGGCCCACCTTGTCTTCACTGGAAGGTTTAGTCCAGAACGGTCCCAAACATCATCCAGCAACTTATGTCCGTTTCCGTCCAAGATTACACCAGCGCAGGCACACAAAACATGAGCAATCCTCTGCTAAATTAATGAAGGGAGGAACAGACTATGTAGCACGTGAGTACAATCTTAAATCAGTGGGTTTCTGCTATTAAACACCTTTTCATTAAAATTGGATTGCTGTTGAACTTGTATTTCAGAGATTTAATAATTAAACCTTGAGTGGAGCTCAAAGAAACCTGAGTGAGACACTGTGATCTGTAATTTATTTTTATTTTTTCCCTGTTTTTACAGGGAGCCTCCAGCTGGGACCCTTAACTGTGCTGCCATTCAGTAACCATATCACAAGTTTAGCAGACCCAAAAACGGTAGTTTCAAACAAGACCACCTGAGACTCGGGAGGCTTTACTGGAGAGTGAGGGTTAAAATAAAGATTTCTCTGCTGACTTTACAAACATGTTGTGGATGCTGTACACAAACCCCATGAATGTAGCTCATCCTCTGCACTAGAGCACAATCAGGCCCGTTACATTTTTCAAATAAAGTTTTGTCTGAACTTCTCCAGCCATTTAAGTATGTGCTGCTTGCCGTCAGTTTCTTTAAATTATGTATTTTCTACCTCAAATAACTCTTTGCTATAGACAACAAACATGAACAAATCCACAACATCCTGTAATTTTCAGTCTGAACTTGATATGGAGCTAGCAAATAATTTAATTAGCATCGGGTTTTTAAGCACTCAAGCTCATTAGCCCCGAGCAACAGAAGTGGATGTCAAAATGATGCATTACTTGTGTACTTGAACGCAAACAATGCATCCTTTTGCCAGCTGTAAAGATTCATCTAACATGCCAACCATTATCAATTAAGAAGATATGCAGACATGCTATTAGAGAGCGCTTCCTTCCATTACTACCCTCAGCCTACTCATGTAACCACATTATTGTCACAATGAGGGGTATTTGATGCAATATAAAATCCTGGCTTTTCAGATATATCCAGTAACGCATTAGTCACAGCTCCCTGGAGAGATGGATTACTGAAACTGTTGCATCTTTGTCTTCTAACTTTTTATTCATAAAAGAGCAGCTTTACACTTTATCAGTAAATATGTTTAATAAACATTAGAAAATGTCACTTCTGTGCTTTTGTGTAGCAGCCTTTTAGGGTTTTAGCAAACACCTTCCAAGAGCAGCACTTCCCTAGTAGCACTTATTTCATCATGTACGGATCATCTTAAATGGAAGTCCACTGAACATTGCGGCCTTTTAAGGGGGTGGCCTGGCTTGACCCTTGATGTACGCAAAGTGGTATTAATATTGCAAATGGAATTTTTTTTTGCGCTCGTGCCAAGTGGAGCATTTATGCTCTTTGGATTTTGTGGTGTCAGCATCTCGGACAGCGCCCCTTGTTGTTGTCCTCGGTGGGCGTGATGAGCGCTGTCCGCGGTGCTGAAACAGTCTGCACGGGCCACTTTGTTTTCAGCGTCCCCTCCCATCTCCGTGATTAATTGCCATTCTTCAGCCTTTCTGACACGACTTGTCGATTTCCCGGGCGCCTGTTTACTTGCATATCAGATGAACAAGCCACTATATGTATGCTGTTTACGAGTTGCTGTACCAATAAACCTGCTAAGTGCATAACAAATCAGGAGCGCACTGAAGTAGCACTTAGGAGTTCAGTGCCACTGCTTTATTAGCATATTCATGCGTTGCAGGGGTTACAGATGCAAGTCCAGATCTCTGCCTGATCGTTTTCAGTCGGGGAATGCTTACAGTTTATCGTCTGCCGATTGGTACTGTTAATACGTAGACTTAAGATTGTTGATTACCCACCCTGGTCCGTCGTTTTATCCATGCTCTGGGGATGCGGTGAGTGGATAATGCTCTGCGTCAGTGTTTCAGTCCGGGCATTTGCGTCGTCTCGCCTGCATCCTGTTTCAGGGCTTTAGCTGTTGTCTCTCACTGGGTTGTTTTATCCCGTTGAACACATCGGCGATGTTTTCTCTCAGAAACCAACTGCTGGCGTTGTTCACTACTTGCCTTTTTGTTCACACGGTTGTTGATTGCAGCCGGAGATGCGGAGACGTCCTTTGCAGAAATGATCAGATATGCTGCACGCAGGGAAACAACACCTCTGTTGTCACCTGTTGCCCGGAGTTGGTGAACTATACGTACTACAGCATCGCCATGGTCACCCGAAAACTTTCTGGAATACTTATTCTGCTGCTTCTCTTCGCGTTGGGATACTTTGTCCAGAGGGTGCTGTGTTCAAGATCAAGGCAGGACATCCCACCTCAAAATGGACAGCCAGCGGCCACCACATCGCAAGAAATGCTTATGGAGAGCTGTACACCGGACAGCTCGGCGGATCCAGCTGCCGCTGCGCATTTGCCAACATACGATGAATGCAAACATCTGCCGACATATGAGGAGACGGTTCGGGACGGAAAGAGATCGACGACCGGAATCCTGTGACGGACAAGCTACAAGGCACGAACACGTAGCACTATAGATTCAAGTATTCGATATTCGAGATATTTGTCACTATAGTGCGCATTTTTGGAGAAGAACGCACAAAATATCGCCAGGTGAATTTCCATACAACATGAACTGTATGCCTCTGGAAAATGTTTTCATCCAATTCCTCCATTTCTTCCAAAAAAAGTGTGTCCAAGTGAGTGTTCAGGTTTAGCTTAATTTTCTGCTAAATACTCTCAGCACTGAGGCTCGATTTATTATCATATGACATCTAATGCTTCATAGATTCGATGTGATGATATAACAAAGATAAAGAAAACAAAAAACAAGAGCAACAATTTTGCCAAGCCTACAGTATCTGCTCTTTAATCAGCCAGACTCTAATACAGCCTAGTAAAATAAATACAGTCAGCATTTACCACATTTAGATTATGTTTTTGCAGACTAGCCATTTAGAAAGCGAAAAGCTAATCAGTGGATTATCAGCATCTATCATTTCTTACATAAGTGAAATGAAACACTAGCCAAAGGAGACTGTTTACAGCCGAGAGTCAGTGCAACGCAACTAAATCATCCAAACCTATTTGCACTTGTCTTTGTTGCGCTTTTCCCCTGGGTTGACGATGCTGTCAGTGAGATACACGACTGTGAGATAACAGAATTGCGTTTAATAATTAAAAGGAGATACGGATATGCAGTTTCTAAACGCACACCTAATAAACAGCTTACCTGTTTATATGATTAGTGCATGTCTCCGTGGGCGTAAGAATCATAGAAATGTAACCAAAACATGGCATTTCTTTAAATACGATTTATTGTTGATATAAAGGAATTAAAGCAGAAGGTAGTGTCAGAGCTCATTCGTCATATTGTCAAATAACACATTGCTTATAAATAAATGTTAATGTTTGGTGTTTGTTCTGAGGTAGTGCACTGTATCCTTGATATTGTCTTTCACTGCACCGGGCTCTGACGGAAGTTTGACCACTTGGACCACTCGTTTAAAGGCCTCCTCAACTCCAAATCCCGTCGACGCAGAGCATGGCTGAACGAAACAATCCCGCTCCTGGCAGATCTTTCTCATATTGAATCTGTCCTTCATTTCAGTGACATTCAGCGCGCCGTCGACGTCCTGTTTGTTGGCGAGAAGAATCAGCGGACGGCCCCGGAGCTCATCATTTCTCAGAGTTCTTTCCAGCTCCCTTTGCGCCTCGTTCAGGCGCTCCTGGTCGGCACTGTCCACAACGAACACGATAGCTCCAGCGTTCTGGTAGAAATTCGGCCAGTGGTCGCGCATGTTCCCTTGACCGCCGACATCCCAGATGGTTATAGCTATTTTTCTCCTGTTCTTTCTGGCCTCGAGCATTTCCACGTTGAAGCCGATGGTAGGGACGGTGCTGACACTAGTGTTGTGCTTCAGTTTGTAGAGGAGAGTCGATTTTCCAGCGTTGTCCAGACCCAGCAGAAGAACTTGCACTTGAGGTTTGGAAACCCATAATCCCATGGTGAAGCGCAGATACAAAGGCTGTTAACTGACGCGGGACAGTCACATCCTCCGCACTGTGCCCGTCTGACGCGGTGTTTGCTTAGTGCGTTTACCGAGGTTTAATGGATAAGCCATTAGTTCCCTGCTAAGGCACTGTGTTCCGATAAGGCGTCACACCAGAGGGCAAAGTTTCCCGTTCCCCAGTTACACTTTTATTGGTCATGTATTCCATCACTTTATGTTTGTTATCCGAAGATATCAGGCTGACTAATGTGCATTCGTAAAAGTGTCAAAAGCGCACTGAGAACAAAACCGGGTACTCAAACACTTAAATATTAAAAACTAAATAATAGCCAATTACACCAAACCAGTTAAAGTTAAAAAGGACCGTAGTGGAAGGTGCCTTAGTGACTGGGATGCCTCAAACTGTTACAACATTTCGAAATTTGAATGACATGTCCAATCACGGAATTAAATAAGTGATACTTAAATTAATAAATAAATAAAACGTCGAAGCTCTTCCTGTTTGCATACACACAGTTCTTGTATTCGAACAAATTTCTACACGGGCTTGTCAGCCATGTTAAATATGAGATGGATGTTTCAACGCTGACATGCACATTAAAAAAATCAACTCAGATTCCAGTGCTTCTAGAAAACCAGAAGCAGCCAAACATCATAAACTTGAGGTCACGTCACGCACAACTTGCTTTTACCCCTTGTGGACATTCCGTCCTAAATCAAGGTCACTCCATCACATCCAAAATGCCATCGTTATTTTAAAATATTGTATTTTAATACTCGTGTATGTTGTATAGCACATACACGCGTAATTATAAACAGAAATAAAAGTCAAATAATTTTAAAAAAAGGAAAGTGGACAAAATCAATAATGGTTGGTCAGCCATTGGTAGGGTGCAGGTTTCACCATGACACCATCGACCAAAGCATTACAGCCAGGCCCCTTCCCTTTGTTTACTCTGCTTCACATCATTCAGAATAATAGAGCACCCAAAGACATAGACTCGGTGGCTAATCACCTCCCCTCACCATCCCCCTCTCAGTCTAACACTGAACATGTAAACAGAATAAAGAAACATCCGTTCATCTCAATGATCCGTCCAGCCAAATCCTCGGTAAGGTGAAGGTCGATTGAATCCACCTCACTGCATTGCGGGCGGGCACAGTGGAGGCTCACCTCACAGCAGGAAGATAAATCAACAACATCTGCTACTCTGTAAGATGCTCAACTGATTCCACTGATTAAATCATTTGTATTTCAGTTTTTTGTATCAAGATCTGGACCATTTCTCCTCCAGCTTCACCCACACCCCGCCGGTTGGGTTATCCATCACGTACACCAGTCCTCCGGTGTCACGGCGACGCAGGGGCCAAGAGTCGAGTTCTGATTTCTGCCTTGTCCGGGGGGAAGAGTGAAGACAGGCCGACTGATTGGTCACCCTCTTCTGAAAGCGGACAACTGAGCCTGGGGTAGAGCATGTGTCCGCTTTCTGGCACATGTCCGCTGCGCCATCGCTCTGAAAAATCGCACGGGCTTCAATGGAAGATTTGGAGCCATGCTGTCCCATGTTGTTTGGAACTTCGAGAAGATTCCTAAAAACGATCTAAGGGGTTTTTTTTAAGCCAGAAGTGGTGTATTCCTGCTTGTTAGTGAATCTCACGTGTCTTCCACGCGCACTGATCTCTCGTATAGCATGCCAAATTTAAATAAACAGCGGCAAAGCGTTCCCGTAAAGCCGATGAGTGACGCTGTTGATTTTTATAGTTATTAGACCACACTGGTCTTAGGAATTTGGATGAAGTCGTGTGGAGGCTATTCTGAGTTTGGCCACCTGGTGCAGAGTGTCACTGAACTTGACATTGACATCGCTGAGCTTCAAGGCTGAAGACTGCGGTGTTGAGTTACCTTGCAGACGGCAGCTCTGAGAGTGAGAGAGCTATTTGTGGTCTGGGAGAAGCATCCCAGAAACGCTCGGGTCACGTGTTTTCCCTCAATCTTAGTGTGACCTCACCCTCCTAGCCTTTGTGACTGTTGTTAGCTAGATTCTTTAAAAGAAATGTCTTGAGGTAAACATATGAGAAGCTGTTTGCATCTCCCCAAAATCTATATTTGCAACGGAAGGCACTTAAGACTGGAGTGCTCCAGTGGAGCTCTCCAACAGACCTGGCAGCAGGTGATGTGCATTGCATTTAATATATGATAAAATGTGGAAAGAATAAACACATCCAAATTGATCATGCCTGTCATGAGATGATGGAGATGAAAACGGTTGATATATTTCAGAGGAAAGAGTTTAATGCTTACAACTTTCTCACGTTAAAATCACGGGTATTTGTTTTATTGTAAACTTCTGCTCATGTACAGAAGGACAAAACTGAAAATACATCATACTGGTTTGGCAATCTGCCTGAGACATCCAAAAAACATAACAATAAATAAGGCATTGGGTAAACTGTTAAAATAAAAGAAAGAAAACAAAAGGAACAAAACTCCCCTCTCTCGACTGATGAAGTCATGATACACAGTGGTAAAAGGTGAATTTAAAACAGCAGTAAATCAAGCACGGTTTACGGTAACTTTCCTTGACAGACTGCGTCATTGACACCAGTTGTATTGCTTCGGGAGCATATTGTATTTCTAATCACAAGCATTCTGGCTGCAGCTGTACAGTTCGTGATGCGACATCGTTTAGTCTTTTAGTCTTTCGTGGTCGAGGTGTGTCCGTTGCACCTCCTCGCTTCGTGTGCTTCGCAGGTCGAAGACAGCCACCAGTGTCCGTTGCTGCACGCCGTTAGGTCATTCGTTCGTGAACATGGTTAAGCTGAAGCACATGCCCTGATACAGACAGTGTAAGTCCACTTGAATGGAACAGTTTGCGTTTCCTCCGTAGCCTCGCAAACAGGTGAGTGTCGGGCTCGACGTAGAGTGAAACCCGCTTGCGTTGCTGAGGGTAAACAGTGTTTACGTTTGCTGATATGTAAGAATTTACCATTCCAAAAAAATAAACATCTGAAAAGTGCTTTTTTTTTTTTAGAACCATATGTATTTCTGTGGAAGTTACATGTATAAGCCACAACATTTAAACCACTGACAAGTGGAGCAAGTAACCTTGATGACATCTCACCCACTTAAAACACTGCTGCAGACCAAGAATGGCCTCTCCCAGCAAGGCAACGCACTTTCAACCACTATATAAAACTGCCTACGAATAACTCCAGGGACCCCAAAATCGAGAGCCAACTGGGCATCAGATTAGAGCCACCACCGTGAAACCCACATGAGCCAAAGCATCCAGTGCCAACATCCCTGTCCCACACACCAACCTCTCAGAATTCCAGTGAATACACTCTGATGGATCAGAGGTGTTTGGCAAGGAGGATCCACACAATATTTGATAGGTGGTTATAAGATTGTGGCTCATGTAGTGTATGTGTGTGTTGTAGTTAAAGTCACATTCCACACACAAATTTCACTTTTGAGTATCACACACCTTCTACAGACTTTCAAAATGTTACGTTTCAGCCTTTATAGTCACTCGGTTAGGGTAATGTTGATTAAGGATTCTTCAGAGGTGAAGAAAATAACACCAGGTTTCCCAGGTGTGGATTGAAACAAGCCCCAGACTAAAAGAAAAATTAAATGAAGATCAACAGTGATTAAAGTTTATGGTTTAGGATCATGCTTAATCCATGTCTGGGAACAAGATGTAAATGTTCAAATAGCTGAAGAAACATCTGAGTCCACTCTATTGGAGATCTTGAAGGATAAGAACCAGAACGAATTTTTTTTTTGTCAATTTTAATGCAATGAAACAACTGACCCTCAACATTAAAACACATTTTGAAAAAATTATGGACATTCAGATCACCTTATGCCTATTCTAAGTTGATTAAATTGGTGTGCAATATTAAAAAAAAGGCTTATTTAGCATTTATTTGGTCAATGAATTATCAGATACTCCAAAATTGACTTCCAGCATCACTTTAAAAAAAGATATTTAATTTAAAGATGTTTAAAATGTGCGTCACCTAAAAAGAAAATTTTCAGCTCAATAAGCCACGAGCCCTTGTCACTGCTTACCTTCTACCCCCTTCTCTTTATGTGACTGCTTAGTTTTAAAATCTGCTGTACTGAGCATGAATTTTAAATAAATGCAAAAACAATAAATCTCCCAAAGCTTTTACCGTCACTCCTCAAGCCACAAAATAGGTGCTTAATACTCAAAAGTCATATGTGTGTATTGTCATCAGAAATTAAGTAGAGGTATGGATCCACTGGAGTCTTCTTACATTTGAGAAATTATTATTCCTGTTGGAAAGTCTAACAAATGCATACAATCAGAGAATCATCAAAATGCAGAAAGCCGGGTGGTGTTTTTGCAGATGGACAGTAATTGTTGTGCAGGCACTGGTTGAAGCCTTCTCTGAAGAAGCCTCCAGTGGACCTGTACCATTCGTGTGCGTGTGCATGTACAGTAAACAGCAGTGATGTCATCACAGTCTAATGTGTGCTGGTTAAAAGACCCCACCCCCCTCCCCTGTGTCTGGTAGTCTTGGTACTGTACTTCAATATTTTAATCAATTCCTCATCCGTTTAGCAGATGGCTGTGAACTGTATTGAATTTAAATGCCCCTTTTCCCCATCAGGTCAAATTAAATTGAGCTTCATTTTCTCATATCATTGCATGTGTGTGTGTACATTTCTCTGTATGTGTGTGCATTAGTTAAAAGCCCAGTCGAAATCTATACTTCTCCCAGTCCTTCCGTGATGATGTACTTACTGATACATCCAGAAGATGGGAAGAAAAATATACTGATCATGACGCAAGCTTTAAACTCGACCCTCACCTACTCCCCTGCCTTGCTGTTCCCCCCTGCTCCACTTTTAAACTTCACTACCATGACGGTGATGTTATCAGGGCAGCCACGATAGAAAGACTGTAGGACGATGCTCTTGGCACCAAAGTGAGGCTCGTCCAGGCGCTCGCGGACAAAGCGCACTGCCTCCTCGTTACTGAAGGCATCCCACAGGCCATCAGAGGCCAGGATCATGAACTCTGGCTGCAGTTTGTCCAGGTCAAAGGTCATTATGTCGGGGTCGGGAATGACTACGTTAAGGTTCTTCAGTGGGTAATCCCCGAGGGAGCGGGACATAGCAAGGATTCCCTGGACTCTCCACGATCCATTAAAACTGATGAAGCCTCCTAAAAGTAAAAAGAGTAAAAATTCAAATTTAAAGTTTAAGAATTAAGTTTAATCACAACCTATTTCTAACACTGCATTGAATTTAACTCAGTGATTTCCCAGAACAGACCAACAGATGGCGACAAAGGACCCCATATCCACAGCAGGTACACAACGCCTAAGCTTTATATTACACTCTTATACTCATTATTTACCTGCCCTCTTGATTCTCTTGCGCTCTTTAAGCTGATACGGCTTGTGGTCATGTGATAGGGCGACAGCATTCCCATCTTTGTCACACAACACACCACGCGAGTCTCCAACGTTGGCCACTGTGAGCTCTCTATCTGACAGCAGCGCCATCAGACATGTCGTTCCTGTGTGGGAAATTCAAAGAGAAGACAAAAACAAAAATCCAAACACTAATCATTAGTGATTTTTGTAGTGTAACCAGCTACAAGTAAAAAAAAAACCTTAAAATTGTTACAGGCACATCTTTGTGATCTTATATTATCCTCTAACTTTTTTATTTTAATCACACCACAAAATATAACATATTTTAGGGATTTGTTTTGCTGCTTCGCAAACCTGTGCACCACTACACTACAGCAATGCACACAGTAGATATGTTTCAAGTATGGGGTGTTTTTTGTTGTTGTTTTTAAGATTTCTTTTTTGTATTTTACCTATATTGTACAATGTAGAGGGTGGACAGAAAAGCAAGAAGAGGATGGGGGGATGACTTGCAGCAAACGCCACTCATCCCAGTGAGCTATAGCAGCACCTTTCCTGTAATGAATTTATTTTCACACTACCACAGAGGGATTTCAGAGGATAAAACTTAAATTACACCTTAAAGAATATGCTCGATGACATGTATGAATGTGAGCTTTAAAATAAATAAATAAAACATAAATAAAACAGAGTTTTCCATAATAAAGTTGCTAACCTGTGGGTCAATACTAGATCAAGCTCAATTATTAAAATGAATTTTATAGAGACACCATTGTGCCAGTGGCCAGTCATTAACTGTATCTTCACTATCCTGAGGAAATGCTGTGGCAGACTGTCACCAAAAAAAAAAAAAAAAACATCAATAATGAAAAATAATAGTAGGTCAAAAATATGAGGAAACTGTTTTCCCAGGCAGACGTATCAAATGCCACCAACCGATCAATCTGAACTGTTTCTCTGAAACATCAGCGTAAATCTGGATCAGCATAGTGTTACACAACCATCTCACTCTTCTAATTCAGCCAGCGTTTCGAGTGGGCTGTAGAAGGACTCGGTCAGAGACGTAAATGTCAGGTGGGAGTACGGAGATGAGAGGGTATAAGACAGGAAATTGTGAGGATTTTCTTTCATAGGTGAGGTTCTGCAATGCAACAGAGTCCCTTAAGAGGAGAGAGCGTGAAAATGAGAGTACTCGAAAGCATCGTTCTTAACATGCCAACTTTCACGCAAACAGCCAGCTTTATTTTAAAGTGCACTAAAGGAATACTCTTGACACTTCTTGGCAAAAGTGCTTGCACAGTGTATTTACAAGACATGAGAGACGTGCTTCCTCTATTTGTCTCATGTGGCAATTTTAGTTTCAAAGTTTCCCCCACACACACACTGACCACACATCTTTTTTTCCCCATTTCCTTCCACCCTCCTCCTCCTCCTTCTGACCTGCTTCATCGTGGTTTGCAGAGAGCTTGTCCAGCATGTCACGATCCACAGCCAGGATGCGCTGCTCGAGAATGCTGGCGTACGAGAGAGCGCTCTCTCTTTTCTCTCTCTCAAAGGCCTGCAGCTGCTGCTTCAGGGACTCGGGCAGGTGGGCCTTCACATAGTCAGCTGCAGCCTAAGACGTCAGAAGGGGAAGAAGGGAGGCACAGAGAGGATTAGACACAGGACAGTGCCTGTGATCATAACAAATAAGTAGAAAGAAATAGCAAACAGATGTTTCCTTAAACTGGTGCTGCCCAAAACAGAGCCAAAAATAAACAAATACTGAAAAGTGGTCAGCAGTCAAACTCTTTTTATTTAATGCCTGCTAGATTTGTATATTGGATATACTGTTTATAAATGTAATGTTGATTTCTGGTGACTTTTCATATAACTTTTGGTGCCGTAATATATGGATAGATTTCATCATGTTGAATAAATACAATGTTCCCCAGCTTTGAAAGACAGAATAAATAAGGTTATGATTCAGATTATTTTTTATATCTCGCCAGGCAACACAACTTTAATTTAGAGGAGTGCTTTAACACCAGGTGTTCAGAGCTGAATTATTGAGCAACCTCCTCCTCTTCCAGCCCACTCCTCCACCTCCTCCCTTCACATATCTGCTTCCACCCTCGTTTTCTCCGCCAAGATTTCCATTATGCTAATGCTGTCAAATCAAATCTAAAAACGGGAGCATTTTACACCATCTTGATGTCCCTGCATTCATATTTCAGATTCACAGCTCCTACGAAACGAGGACACTTTGTGCCCTTCAGTCCACGCGCTTTCATTTTGCTCCCTTCTGACGTGATGCAGTAATAAAAAATAATACTCGGGTTTATCAGGTTTATCCATGAGCGCAGTTGACATTTGAACCGTGATATTGCTCAAAATATTTACCATGAAGTATATGGAATGTCTAATTATGTCTAATTATCAGGAGGGACAAATCAAGTCCCTGTCTGCTTCCTGTGCTCAATGATCTATTTAATGGAGGAGAAGCACTGAGGGAGGCTGGATCAGGGAAAGAGCTTCAAGTGTAAATTTCCATTTGCAGTAAATAGCAGGAAATGCCAGACTGAGTGCAGTTACAAACCTCACGAAGGGCTCCAATATTTTACAGCCTTTACATTTAATCAGCTAATGTAAAATATCATCTCAGCCCCATTTAAAGTGAAAATACAGATTATGGATCTTGATTTCTTATTAACTGTGCTGTTTTATTAAATTCTACTTCTTCCCAGAGCCAGCATGCAGGATTGAATTTTAGTTTGTACAGCAAAGTAACGTGAAAGCCCGTTTAAGGTGTAAACTAGTCAAAGCAAATAGTCTCTTCCCCTGTAAGGCAAGTTAAAAATGAAGCAGCAGCTTGTGCTGACTTTTATATTTCAAGGCCACAATTTGTGCCTTGATAGAAAATAAAAACTGCAGAGAAAAAACACAGAATGTTTGAGGAATGTTGCGCATATTTTCAGAGCCAGGACACCCTGCACTCAGAGACGGCCTGTTCTATCTGCCCATATTTGGCTTGGCAGTATGGCTTCTTTCAATATTGGTGATGTGTGAGGGTTTGTGTGTGCTTCCAAATGCACGAAAGTGCAAAAAAAAGATCAGCAGCAAACAAATGTCACTTCCTACAGTTTGTGCCTGCATATCATTAGCATTGAGGGTCCCACATAGTTTGTTTTTACCAGAGCCTAGTTTTTATACTGGGAATTGTGGTTACTGTGCTTGCATGTTACAGCATGTGTTCTGTGCACTGATGCTAATGACCCTAAAGCAGCTGAGGTCGATGTCAAAGCAACCCAATACAAGTCCAAAACCTTTGTGACTACTGATAAAAAGAAGGGGGGCAAACCTGAGTAAAACACATATAAACAAACCAGACAGAGCAACACAAATCTGACTTGTGAACTACAGAAACTAAAGGGAGCAAAGAAAAACAGTAGACACTGAGTGTGAAAAGGAGAAAGAGGGTGCAAGATCGGGAATTAGAGGAAAGAAAAATATTTGTTTACACAGTGGAAAAAGACAGAAAGGCTAAACACAGTCTGTTTGTTTACCTCCCTGTGACTGAACACATCCGGACGCCAACAGTTACAGCATTTCTGGGAGCTAACAAACTAATGCCTGTTTCCTTAAGACAGAAAATTAATTGCCTGTGTCTAATGAATCCCTTAAGATGTGCTTAAAAGAGAGGATAGACTGGATGTAATCACCAACTCTTCTGATTTACTGTTTCAGATAGTTTTAAGCAAAAATCCCAGTTCCACTGTTTCAAGTCAAATGTGAACTACAGTTTGTTTTCTTGGCCTGTTAATGATACTAAACTGGATATTTAAAAGCTCTGAAGCGAAATAAGTTAGATTAAGAAATGAAAAAACATTTTCACAACTCCTTAATTTTCAAAATAAAAATAAAAACTGATATATTTATTAAAAAAACAGTAACACTTTATAATACCTCTTAGCTCATATTTCCTCAGATTTAATGTGGAATTTGAATGAAATTTGTTCTGAAATTAGGGTGCAATTTAATTAGGTACACCAGAATAAAGGGCTAAAACTCAAGTTTTGCTTTATACGTATGCAATTTAAACTTTTTGATATGTTTTATGGTGACCCCAATGAAAGCAAGAAGCTGAAACATGAACATTAAAGCTGTTCTTAACACTACAAGTGCTGCTCGAGCTTATTTCTCATAGGGCAAGGTTAAATAACTCCATAATAGGACCCAAGACCATAAAAAAAGGTGCAGTTACAACATTAGACAGGAGGTTAAACCACTCTTTAACACAGCCCACACACCTTAAAGTAGAATCTATTTATTATTATTCAAGATGGGGAGTTTAAGGTACTCCACAATACAACTGCCACCTCTAAAAGTAAATTATACTTATGATGTCAGAAAGGGGTTTAGGCCACTCTACAATACAGCCCATGGCCCTAAAGGTGGGGCATATTTACATTGTAAAACTGTAAGATTAAGCCACTTCATAAAATGGCCCACAAGTACATGTAAAGTACTTCAACTTACTCACTAACCTAAAAGTACTTACAGTAGAATTGCTACCCTTTTAATCACATGTAGGTTTCTTATAAGTATTTGCAGGTAAATAAAAATTCACCCAAATTTCATCCAGTTTCAAAAATAAATGTAAAATTTCAAGTTAAAACTGGAGGAATTACAAGCCAAGTCATGGACTGTATCATAAAGTGCAACAGATAATACATATGTGGAAAATATTCCAAATTAGAAATAAGATTTATGACTCAGGCTCGTTCCTATTTGCTCTACGGGAACAGTAGACCATTTTTATTGAGCATATACTGCATTTAGGGACAAAACTTCCTTTTTTCCATACTTTTATAGCTGCATGGTACTCTTATTCTTAGACGTTATCACTGAGTGAAATATGCAACAATATGTCCTATACTGGGAGCTCTGACAGTGGTGATGGTGTGACAGATGGCGCAGGACATTTGCTCTTCAGGCTATCCTGAGAAACAACTGACCCTTGATAACACGGAGACTGGAGCACACACACACACACATACACACACATACTACAAACCATTGTTCTTACACACACACACACACACACACACACACACACACACACACACACACACGTGATGAAATTTGTGATGAAATCCCAGTCACCTTATTTATTATCAGTGGTGTGGGTGTTCAAACAAGGGAATACAATGCCGGAGTGGGGAGGGGGAGCTCTCTACCACCCTTGTGGAAAGTTTGTAACGTTAACTTTTGTTATTTCAA
>NW_024582364.1:690938-704649 GCF_018398535.1 Haplochromis burtoni | reverse complement strand
CACACACACACACACACACACACACACACACACACACACACAAAGCCCTTTGTGATGAAATCCAAGTCACCTTCCTGATTGGCAGTGGTGGAGGTGTTCAAACAAGGGAATACAATGCCGGAGTGGGGAGGGGGAGCTCTCTACCACCCTTGTGGAAAGTTTGTAACGTTAACTTTTGTTATTTCAAACCCTGATTGGTAGCAAATTAACCCACTCAACAAGGCTAAATTAAGAATTTACTTTAATATCTATAAATGTAGCAGCATTAAATAAAACTGCACTCTAAGATACATCACGTTCTCTTTACCTGCCAAATTCACTGTTCTGCTAAAAAATAAAATAAAATAAAAGGGGCCCTCGTAACCTCTTGCTTCCAGCTTACCTCGCCACCATGACCATCAAATATCCCGAATATGGACGGGTGGCTCTTGTTGGTGATGTCGGTGAGCACCTCGAAGCGATCCTCCATGTGGTCTCTCCTCCCTTGTATGGAGTACACGGCTACGTTGTTATTCTTGAACTCCCAGGTTTTGGAGAACTCTGCATCCAGGACACTGAGGCCTCCCAGCCGGTCATTCTGCATCATCTCCGCCACTTTCCCCTTCACCATCTTCACCGCATCCCGGCTGGACTTGACGATGGTTTTGACTTCGTCCGTGTGGAAGAAATAACTCCACAGCGCCAGGCTTATGCATAACAGAAACAATGTCTCCGGCCTGAGGAGAAAATAACGCATGATCCGACCCAAAAGAGACAAGAGCGTCATTGTGTCTCCTATCATCACACGCAACCAAACTGCGGTCTGTCTCTCCCCCCGTCTGCACAATTCACTCCATCCGCTCAGCGGAACTATGAAGAAATCGATTAACTACCACTGTGTCAGAAAAAGACAAGATTTAAGCATTTGTTCGGAGCTCGGTCTGCCTGCTCCGAGCGCATTTACGCACTGTGCACAGCTTGGCTGCCAGACACCCGGCCGAAAACAGAGGACAAAAGAGAGGAGGCCACCCTCATTGGTTCAACACAACGTCTTGGTCCTATCCCCGGCTCTCTAAACAGCTGCAAGAGGATTCTCCGAGTTCAGCCGATCTCCCACAACCCATTGTAAAACGACGGATTTTCTGGGTTGGACCCACCACGCTGACAGACATAGGAGTCACCAGGGGGACGAAGTGACTGCAATATGTCCTTCTTTTTCACCGCTGACCCCGTTCCTACTGTCAGATATGTGCCGATTCAGTCTCCGCATCAACAACACATTTCACATACACACACACACACACACATACACCTTCCTACTTAAGAACTGTCAAACCACCAACAGGGAGCGCGAACAATATCGGAAATCCGAATGTGTGTTTAACGAAGTAAAATAGTAGAAGAGGCAGGAGCTGCGAGCAATGCGGCCAAATCAGGTGCTTTATGTTGAAAGACCAGCGGAAACGGTTTATTCACAGCGAGAAACTTCACGTCCACTTGTTCCTCAAATGCAGTCGGCACTGACGAGACTGCGCAGCCGCAAACTCAGACCATGCGCAAGCAGAACGCTGGACGAATGGTGGTGACTGCGGAATCGGATGATGAGGTCATCTAGTGTAACACATCACAGTCATAATCTAGATAGCGGCATTTTCACTTCGTATGACTTAAAATACTGTGTGATGATGTGATGTTTTATGGGGCTGCTGACTGTTATGGAGAACATTTAACGAGGCCCAAGATAAAAATGCAGCAGAATAGAAAACAGACATAAATTAGTCCCAATACTCATGCAACAGTATTTAAAAGTAGATAAAATTATGTGGTCGTTTCAAAGCAGGCAGCTTTTGGCCCTAAACTAATGGGAGGTGATGTCTTTATGTTTTACAGCAGTGGTTGAAAAATGCCACCTCCTGGTGGCAGTTTAAGGTATAACACTCACTGCTAATTCTATAATTTACATTCTTGGAGTCAAATGATGGAGGGGGGAGGGGGGGGGGCACATAAAGTTGTAAAGGGACAATTCCAGGCAGAGAAATCATACCAATTAAAAGCTTTAAATTTGGATTAATCACTCAATTAGACCTATTGGCACCAAATGTCAGTCCAGATCTTGTGTTATTTGCATACCTCATCCTTTCCCCCCTATTTCCTCTCCTTAAGAATGCCTTCTTGACAACTACCACTGAGACTATTTCTGATCAGGCTTTGATGAACAGTAGATGGATCAACTGCAGGGCCCGATGCATGTCTCAGATCACCATTTTAACAGACTCTTGTTTAAAGTTTTTATCCCTCAAGGTTGTACAGAACGTATAGATAATAAAGCAGGATATGCTCAGTGGCGGCGGGAGCTCAGGAAGACCTCCGCTCAGTCTGACACCATCAAGTGCCTTTATTCTTTATCTTGGTTATATTTCTTCAGCAAACGGGCCTTCATCTGGGTGAAAACACGGTCCATGAACACACTGAATCTCTGCTCCCTAAGGGGTCTTCGATATGTGGTGTTCCAGAAGTAGAAAACTTCCACTCAGGGTGAGAGTGGAAAATTCCACCAGTAAATCTTCAACAATAGGAGGAGTCCTCAGTAACCTGGCAGATGCAAGAGCTCAAATTCAATCCAAGTCAGACAAAAGAAAAGACAACAGTGAAATCAACTAATGATAACATATATGCATCTTCAAAGGGACAGTTTTTAGTGGCCTGTATTTTACAAATCCAAAAAGGTTCATTTTGGTTAAGACTTCTTTGTCTAGTACCTCTCCGTACTGAAAGAATAATGTGGTTAATTCAAGCCCCTTTTAGTGTAGAAGGATTATTGTTATGAAAGTCCAGGTAGTGCTTAGCCATGGGGTAAATAATGTTACCTGTGCGTATGGCATATTCGTGTTCTGCTAACCTATACAACCATCTTTTTATTCTATCAATGTAAAAAAACACTTTGCAGCTGGGACACTGGCCTAAAGATTAAAAATGAGGTTTTAAAATTAAAATGGTTTATAGTAAACTCATTTTGTGAAGCAGAATCAACAAATGTCACACTTTGTACTACATTTAAGCAACAATTGCAATGAGCTTTAGGTTAAATACAACAATACTTTGAGAATAAACTTATATAATTTCCATATGAAAGTGCCTTAAAGTTTTTGGATATCTTAGTGTACATGTATTCCTTCCAAAGACCATCTAAAATGGGAGTGTTCTGAGTTCAGGAAGCCTTCCTTCTTAAAACAATTTGAAATATGTTAGGCCTTCAAACTGTGTTGTCTTTGGCATTTTGTGTAGATTCAACTAAAGAAATGGGAACACATTATGTGTTTTTGTGACAGGCTGCTGGTAACAAACTTTTATTATATAGACACACAACACCGGCTCATCCCTTAAGTTAGGTGCCTTTCTTATGCTTGAGCGATTCAAAGGTCAGTGTAAGGTGGCTAAAATAGTAGAGTTCAAGGACTGCACTGTAAATTAGTGTAAAAGCAGCCAATGTCCAAAGAAAAAGTTTGAAAAACCTTCAGAAAGCTGAGAGAATTATTGCTCAAGATCATTTTAAAACATTACGAGATAGTCTGGCTGCTTGGAAGCAATTTTTTTCTTTTCAGATTAAGGAGCATGCTTAAGGTAATCAGACCTAACCCCCTAGTTGTGCTTTTGTTTCAATCTTACAGCAAATTATTTCATATAAAATAACAATTTTTGTGGTGAAGTCATAAAATTTGCCAGGATGTCTACTAATGACCTCCTCCTTTTTATTTATTCATTTAATTTATTATTTTACTTTACTGGGAAAGTCCTCACTGATCAACTATTTCTAAATATCCAAATCTCTCATGAGTTCATTTCAGAAACTGAAATGACATCCAGCACAACTTTCGAGAGATGTGAAGCTCGGTTCACTGGTGCCAGGTTTCCGTGAGGTGTACTTGATTTACTGGGTTTACTTTTAGATCAAGGAGATGACTAGTTAGATTACTGGTGCCTGTTTTAGGACACTGATCCTTGTCCCACTGTATCTGGTGATCTGTTTGCTTTGAGGTGCTGCCAAATGGTGTAGTGAGTTGACAACTCTCACTTGGTACTGCACTTGGTAACTCTCATATGAAACGGTATTCATTACCAACAATGTGTATGTTTTTGTGTATAAACAGTCAGTGTATGCAGGCATGTTCTTTGACTGTGTATCTGTCTTTGTAACTTTATATTGTCTCCTGTTTCTGTACAAAGCAAGCATGTGTGTGAGCAACACCTAGGCAGGTTGCACACTCCTGGGCCCTGGATTCATATCCAATATCACAAAGACATAAACTCTTGCCTTGTACAACAATCTGCTTTAGTTCGCATCCCTCAGGAGTCATGTAATCTGTTGCTGCCAGCCCACCTGCCACCCAATAACCCCAGAGTTTTCTGTCCCTTGTTCTGTCATTGGCTTAGAGGTACATAAGCTGAAGAACCAGGGCAATAAAAGGAAGGAAGAAAAACTGCACCGACCACTTGTTCTGAGGGACGGAGTGAAGAATCAAGTGTCATCAACAGGTAAGATGCCCTCTGTGCTATTTGTCTGTGATGCAAGATAAATGATCAGCGCTTCACCCGTTTTGCCTGAATTCTTCCATTAGATTATTGTGCCCAGCCGTCAATATGCCACCCCTTCGGGCTGTTGTGCTGACCACTCTCTGCATGGCCCTCATGGCCATGCTGGCAGCTGGTGCCAGAACCACACGCTGGCCCAAACCCCAGAGCACCAAGAAGCCACCTCGAGCTGGCGCCAGCGGTGATGGAGGTGGACGATTTGGACGAACCACGACAACGACCCCATCCCCTACAAGCAGCCTGAACACTGAAGAAACAACTGACATTATGATGGATGCATATTCCCTGCCCTCTACAGATAGCACGACATACTCCATTGACACATACCCCACTGAATTTCACACTGATGCTATAGTGCCCCCTGGGAACATCCTTTCAAACTTTACCCTTGACTACAACGAATGCTTCTTCAACTTCTGTGAGTGCTGTCCACCAGAAAAAGGTCCCGTAGGGCCTATGGGAGAAAGAGGGCCAACGGGGCCACCAGGTGAGAAGGGCATTCCAGGTGAGACAGATTTTAACTTTTTTTATTGTAAGGGAAATTACAGTTTAAGTCAAAGATTTTATTCTTTTTACTCGCGTGTGTTGTCAGGGTTGCCAGGAGAGAAGGGAGAAACAGGGCCCAGAGGACCTCCCGGACCAGCAGGATTACCTGGAGCCAATGGACTCAATGGCGACATAGGTACAACGAGGCTTGACAGCAGGAGAGTTCTTGAATGTCTAAGGGTTTCTCTCTCTGTGTCTCTCTCTCCTTTTGTGCGAAACGCTGTTTTGTATAAGTACTTTTTGGATGTCATTTTCTACGCTTTATTTATCAAAACTGCTGCAGGTGAAAAAGGTGATCCAGGACCTACAGGTCTACCTGGTACCCCTGGTATGCCAGGAAAACCTGGAGAAAAGGGTGTGTAGTTTCCTGTAAGAACCTGGCTACACATGTGCAAAAGTCATGATTTATAGTTATTGTTTCTCAAAGTGCATTGAGGTACATAATAACATATTTTCATTCAAACCTTTCTTCCTAAATAAACCTAAACCCTCCACACACAGGTGATCCAGGCCCCAAAGGAGAGAAAGGTGAACGTGGCTTCCCTGGTCTAAAAGGGGACCCAGGAGAAAGAGGAGAGCCTGGCCTGAATGGGACTAAAGGCATCCCTGGCCCAGAGGGGCTGATGGGGCCCCCAGGGATTCCTGGGTCAAAGGGTCAGAAAGGTGAACAAGGGCAGCCGAGTGAGTGTTTGCCAGGTGAGAAAGGAGAGAAAGGTGATCATGGACCCCCAGGTCTAAGAGGTGAGATGGGCCCCCCAGGACTGAATGGAGCTGACGGTGCACAGGGAGAACGGGGGGAGCCAGGGCCTCCAGGAGGGAAGGGTGATACTGGACCTAGAGGCCTCCCAGGTGGGAGGGGACTGGCAGGGTTGAGGGGAGAGAAGGGGCCTAAAGGTCCTCGTGGGCCTCGGGGTCCCAAAGGACCTCCGGGTCAGAGTGCCGTTCAGGTTCGATCTGCTTTCAGTGTAGGTTTGTTCCCCAGCCGCTCCTTCCCTCCGCCAGGCCTGCCTGTGAAGTTTGATAAGGTGTTTTACAATGGGGAAGGACACTGGGACCCGGCACTCAATAAGTTCAACGTCACATACCCCGGGGTCTACCTATTCAGCTATCACATCACTGTGCGCAACCGGCCTGTGCGTGCAGCCCTGGTGGTTAATGGAATGCGGAAGCTACGGACAAGAGACTCTCTGTATGGCCAAGACATCGATCAGGCATCTAATCTCGCGCTGTTGCAGCTGAACGAAGGTGACCAGGTGTGGCTGGAGACACTGAGAGACTGGAATGGAGTTTACTCCAGCAGTGAAGATGACAGCACGTTCTCTGGCTTCTTACTTTACCCAGACATAAAGACCAAACCTACTGAGCTGACAAACCTCTGAATGCATCCTTGACTGAGCTCTGATTTGAGCCCCTCGCAGACTCTGCAACTTTCAGCCTTTTGCACTACTCTGTCATTTTAATGTGATTCAGCTAAGCACTGCTGCTCAGTATCTGCTAGCTCCCATGCTAATCAAACCAAATGCTTTACTTGCCTTGCTGTACCTGGAGACGGGTGAGGCCCAATTAATCTTCTGTATGCAACATTTCAGCTCTTTGTAACACTGCATTAAAATTGACTCTGCTTGAAACTGATGACCCTTGGGTTGTATTTACACAGAAACAGCTTATACACTCATTTAAAAGCTATTTGCCATTGCAAAGAGAAGGGAAAAGCTCAACGCCAGTGAACCATTTGTATTACTTGGACATAATTTAAATAAATGACGTATTGCATTTGTTTCCCACTAGAGGGCGCAAGGTGTTCAATTTTTGGACAGAAGCTCTGGAGATTAATACACAAAGACAGTAGGCTAGAAAAACATAATGGTCCCATAAATATTTCAGGTAAAGATTGAAAGTGATACCTCTGTCGTGATGTTATTGAAAAAACTGCACACTACGGCAACGATATACGACAAGGAGAAAAAGGCAAGTCCGGATGATTCACTGGAACGCAGAAAGTAATATGATTTAAAAACCACATTATATATACATGTATGTACACATATATAATTGATATTACACCCCCATAACGTCATACACCTTAGTCCTGAGCAGAGATGATAACCCTCTGCAGTAGATCAAGCTGCACCATAAATTATACTCTAATGCTCCCACACTGCACAATGAAAAATAGAATAGAATAGACTTTTACAAATACTATATCTCATTAGACGTTAAAGAGTCAGGACCTCTCACCAGATTATAGCCGATAATAACTCACTTACTTTTATACAGCAGCAATTCATTCTGAAGATAAATTACATTCAGTACATTCGGTATACACTCAGCCACACCGAGATGCTCTGAGACTTTTTATGTTGTGACATGTTCGTTAAATGTAGGAGGCAGGGGAGCTGCATTAGCTGGTTTTAAAGCTTTTCTTTATGCAAGGTTGTAATTAGGCACAGTCACATATTTTTCTAAGCACATATGATACACTTACACATACAACAAAATGTATAAGCAAGATGAAGTTTTAGATACTAATAATGTAACTTGTGCAACAATTTTTACAGAAATGTATCCTCAGATTAGTGATCAGTGTATCTAAGTATCAACATTTCATTGGGAGTGAGACAAATAAATGAGATTTAAATCCTTTTAATTTATAAAAACTATTAAATAAATATATTCTTCAGGGCTTTCTCCCACTTGGAGTCTTAAATAACAACAAAGCTTTAAAATTGGACATATACCTGAGAAGTGTATTTTCACTCTTCAATGCAATTTAATAAAAAAAGTACTTAGTGTGTGTATTCATTTACAAATCTGCGTAACACTTTGATTTACTCTGGAGAACATGTGTTGCCTGAGGGGGATTTATATTTCAGGTTGTACACTCAACCAAGACTGCTGCCTGTAGGAAGATAAACAGTTACTATAATCAAAAACACTGTATCATAGCAGACACAGAGGATTTCTATTTACACTGATGTCCGAATTTTAAGGCAGCATTTTTATACTCTGGTGTCTTTCATGAAAAGATTTAGGAGGCAGGTAATGTTTTTCTTTTTCAGGTCTATCATCCACACTGCAATTTAAATACAACTGTAAATACAATTGTGAAAACTTTGAAAAAAATTATGTAGTATTTATGTAGCTGATCACCAGTGATTATTCAAACAACATTTAAATACAAAAAAACAATTAAATTGTTCAGACAAAGTTAGAATTTTCAACACCAAAACTTTCCCCGCTCTTTTTTTTTTTAAATTTTCTTTTAATTTCATCCTGATCAAACACCACCAGACTTGGTTAGCAATCAAGAAACATTAATGTTTGGCCAAAATGAAGAACCTTAGAATTACTAAGAACTTTAGACCTAGTTTGGAAATCTCCTTATCCTTACCAGAGTGACATTTGAAGAACTCGAGTTAAACTGACATGTTTTTTTCTTTCTACCTAATTATAACAGTGAATTAAAGAGTAAATGACAGCTTTATAATAAGGAGTCACTGATGCTGATGCTATCAAACTTGATAAAAATAGTCTCCAGTGCAACTCCATCAAATTGGATGTGACAGAAATGAAGTACAAACAATAGCTGCTTTCGTTTAAGTAGTATTAGGCGTGCTCAGCAACAGCCTGTTCCCTGTATAGGAACCTTCAGACAGGAAGTGGTGAAGGTAGAAATATCTCTCAACTGGAAAAGCTTTATTGATTGGAAGATTGACTGGAATATTATGAATTAATTTACTTTTATGAGGAATATTGAAGGGAAACCTGTTAAAGAGGAAAGCCCAGAATAACATCTCCATCTACTGGTGAAGGATGTATATTTCTGTCAAAGTTCCACCTTATTCATGCTGCTGTTCATGTTGATGGTGGTGTGTGTGCGTTTGTTAAATGTTATTTTGCTTGTTTGTTTATAGGCCTATCTGCGGATATGTGTGCATAAGTGTGCGTGTGTGTGTGTGTTTGCATTTATGTATTTTCCTACTACTCTGTGTGAAAATATAAATAACTACCTTGGCGGTGTGTGCAGTGTAATCTGCTCCCAACAGGCTGGATTCCCACTGTGAGAAAGACAGTATATTGTTCCTGCAGCACTACAGATAACAACTCATTAGCATACTGAATCATTTGGCAGCAAGAGCCACTCTGCCACCCATCTGCACTGAGCTGATAAACACACACACACACACACACCAGCTCTCTCTCTCTCACACACACACAGATCCATGCAGTGGGCATACGCATACACACAACGCTGCTCTCACAAACACATGCACACACACCCGCAACAATCTTCCTCTCATTCGCTCTCTTTCAATCCCTGTACACTCCCTGTATCCCTCTCATTTGTGAGTCTGTGTCTTTTTGGAGAGTTAGGAACACTGGAGCAGGTAAATGTTTGGCAGGCACTAACCCAGAGAACCCCTCCGCAGAGTCCCAGCACAGCCAGAGCACAGCGCGGGAGAGGTCTCCAAACACCTGGATGTCTCTGATGCTCTCTGGAAGCAATTATAGCTTTCAGAAATGTCTAAGTGCTGATTCTTTTGTAGCAGTGGTGGCACAGTCCTCTGTGAAAACTTATGGGATATAGGGAAGAATCCTTGGGGGGAAAAAAGTGCTTAAGCTACACCTACAAAGCTAATTTTTTTTTATTAATGAACACAGGCTGGGGAGCATAACTTCAATAAGTAAAGAATTTATGGGCGGTGGAGTCTTGATCAGTGTGGCTGTTTCACAGTGTGTACAGACACAGCAGCAGACAAACGAATGCAGTGGAGGTTGTCAAAACCACTTTCACAATGGCAGGATATCCTGAAGGTCACCGAGCCATGTTAACCTCCACAGGAAGTTGTCACTTGGTGGGAGGAAGAGAGGATTCCAGCATTCATTGGAGGAGTTTCTCTGAGGAGGGCTGGCTTTAGCTATAAACCAAGCAGATATGGTGGGAAACAGCTGCGAGGAATGTCATTATAGGAATTAATCACTGAGATTATGCAACTCTTCAATATGGTGTAAAATTTGGAAAATATTTCACATAGTATGAGAAGGGCCACAAGACTACCGTATGAACTCAGCTGACTTGAAATGCACTGCAGTCGACCCACAGCGTGTTTGAGTGAGATCAAATATACAAGACTTTCCCTCTGTTTGTTTTATTCATTTTTTTAATATAAAATTCATCAATTTAACATTGGATATATTTATAGATACAGCTATAATACAACAAATATGTCATTACCAAACGTACAATGTCCCTTTACTGCAATTCATAAAATACCATAGTTACCAAAGGTACCAATATAGGCTACTAGGTCCTGCTGAAAAAGCAACAACAGTGAGCAATACATAAGTGTCTTTATCAGAAAACTGCTGGTGTTCTTATGATATTAACACTGTGTGGTGATGGTGTGCGTGTGTCTGTTTGCACGTGTGTGCGATCCAGATATTAGTCACGTTGCGGGGCCCTAAATCTGTTTATACACTCAGATTATTGGCATTTCCTTTCCTTAAGAGAACAAAAGGCACATCTCCATTAAGTGCATCATTAACTTCTAAAATGAAGACAAGTTTCAAAGGAGAGTCAGGGTTAAGGTTGGAGAAGCTGGAACTGCTGTTAAGGTTAGAATCGGCTTCCCGGATGGCTGTCACGATCTGAGACCGCTTCAGTATACGACTGCTGTGCTTAGAAGAATTTGCATTAACATTAGTTTTGCAAGATGTTTAAATTTGACATGACAATAATAGTAATGTCATATTAATTCATCTTTAATTCTGATTATTGTGTTTTTGTTTCCTTTTTCTTCAATGAATTGCACTCAAAATACTAGCGGAGAGAATCTGAAACCACACCTGTACAAAAGTGTACAAAATAAGAACAATTACATAAAGCAGTATCGTATGCATATCAACAGTAAGCTATCAGTGGTCAACACCAAGATGTGGTGACACAGCCCATCTCCGGGAAATCAGTGTAAGTCATTTTCATATACTCTTAGGTCATAGATGTGCAACTTTGTGCGTGTGTGTGTGTGTGCGCGTGTGTTTTAATGTGTCGTCTGTACATGTAAGTGTAGAATATGGCAATGAAGGGATTTATTTGTGTACCTTACTAAACTACAACTGATTTACAGTTTAAAAAAAACCCAAACAAACAAAACAAAACACTGCAACATTCATATAAAAAAGGACTGCATGAGTCATGTCGTGATTTCATTTGACCCACACTTTGTACACTGCATGTCTTGTACCTCCACAGCAATTTCAAATAGATATATTCATTCCAGGCAGTGTGATTGTTTTCTGCTGTCTGCTGACAGATTTGGTGACATTTTCTCATCACCAAAGTGTAACAGAAGTCAATTGTACCACAATTGATGTACTTATACGTTCAGTCGCTTGCTTTACTTCTTTTTTCTTTCCTTTTTTTTTTTAGTTCATCTAATTTCTCCTCCTTCTTGTCATCCTGTCTCCTAAAAGACAATTTTGCTAGTAAACCCACTGACAAACACACTATGGTACATCTTAATCCACATGACTTGAATTTGAGTCACTATTATTACATTGTGCAGTGGAAATATATATGCTATTTACAATGCATACGAATCGCATGGGTACAATTAGGGTCCACTCAGTGTTTTTATGGCCTCAGAGTGAGGCAAATTTTCCTTTGTGTCTTTAAATTAAAACACCGAACTTGTCGAGGATAAATCTCCTGGTGTGCTTGTTACTTTCGGCGCCGTGCAAGCAAGGTGGATCAATTCCAGTGGCATCATATTGTAATTAATAGTGTCATCAGTGAAACATTGATCCTCTGAATAAAACGCTTGTCGTTTGAGTGACGATTGCCTGATTATTATTAGTTTTTGTTTCTTTGCTCTTTCTTTCATATATTGGGGTGTTTCTAATGTGTAAGGATATCCAGTCTTTGGCGCTTTCAAAGCACTGAAATCCGCAGGTCTATCAAAGACATGAGACATGCAGAATTTACAAGTCTTAAATTCATCAAACTGTTCAGCGTGGAGACGAGAACACGCTCGTCGTCCATTTTGGACAGCACTATCTCAATATGCGGAGCTTAATTCTCCTTTCTACACTGATGACTCAAAAATTACAGGGTCTGAGTGTGTCCGCCTCTTTTTTCTTTTTTTTAGTTCCTCCATTTCACTCTCAGGTGCTGTGTTGTTGTTTGTTGGCGTCAGCATCATCGGCGACTGGAGTTATCTAACGGGCGTCCATTGCGCCGCAGATCCCTAGTAGCTAGATGAAGTGGGGGTCCGCGAGATGTTGCTAGAGTCCTTGGAGCTGGAGGCGAGTCCTGGTCCTCCATGAAGCTTTCAGGACTGCCTTCAGCATCGCCATCAGGTAGGCTTCCGCAGCTGGAGCCTGGCGACATTGTCTCCAAAAGATCATCCCTGGCTAAGCCCACTACTGTGTCCTGGTGCGGTTCACCCTGAGGGCCCCCCTCGTGGGCGGCAACCCCAACCAACAGCCCTGTGTCCCCATCAGTTGTGCTGCCAACATTCCTCCCACCATCCTGATCCTCGAGGAGGTTGGAGAGGAAACTGATGTACTTCATAGCGAGCCGCAGTATCTCGTTTTTACTCAGCTTCTTGTCAGGAGGGTGGGTGGGAATGAGTTTACGAAGCTCTGCAAATGCCCCATTTACATTCTGCTGCCGCCAACGTTCACGACTGTTTGTGAAGATGCGACGTACAATCTTTGGCTGGCCAGCTAGCAGAATGGAAAGAAGGAGAAAAAGACAAGAAAAGGGCAGAGTAAGGAGACAAGGCACCAACACATTTGCAAAAAAACCAATGAAATGCAGAGCTGAAGCAGAAAATATGGTTTGTAAAACAATAAATCAACAGAAGCGCAAAAGTAAGAGTGGGAGAAGAAGCAGCAGGAGATGCACAACATTTATTTGCGAGAAAGTACAGGATGAAAATAACAAACTTCAACAAATTCTAAAGCAGTAACTTTTAAAATTGTCCTCCGCATATGGCCACAGATTTTTTTTAGCTGATGGATCAGATGTGTGCCATATGTGATACAAGTGAAATGGTTGGTGTGGCATGCCAATCTCCTTAAAGGTTGTCAGGGAGCATGTGTGCTCCCTATTTGACATTCTAAATATTTTTTATTTAGTTAGTCATAGTAAAATGCTTCACTGCAGGTAGTCACATCCTCTCACCCTTCAACAATGGTGTCTTCTAAGCTATTGTTGCCCTTGGAACACACCCAGTCTATCTTAATCCTTCAGCCCACTCTGCAGTAAAACCTTGGCATGGAGGCAGGAGCACCCCCATCCTCCACCCCTGTACATGGCAGTGAGTGGGCAGCAGTGGAAAGGATGTTTCAAATGAAATAAACCCCAAATCCGCCTGAAAAGGGTTTACTTTAATGGCATGCAGGTACATGTATTTGACATTCAGATTAGCATTTATTTAGCCCCGTGAATTATGATGCATTTATTCTTCATTGGTGAAGCCCTTTCTGAATTTTCCTTTGGCAAGGCATCTTCTGCGAGACTCAGATTAGGTACGGTATAGCTCCATGTCAGTGAATGAATGACAATGGTGATGGAGAAGGGACGTTTGGG
>NW_024582364.1:687337-690918 GCF_018398535.1 Haplochromis burtoni | reverse complement strand
GGGGGGGGACTAAACTGGCAGAAGGAGGACACGGCAGAAGTGCATCTTACCATACTTATAAAGATCTAAAATGCGCCTACCCTCGTCGAGTTCAACCTCATAAGGCGCCGGGCGGCGCTTTACCCTGTTGCTGGGGTACATGCTGTACTGCTCCGACTCTCCTCCGAGACTATGTCAACAGAAAGGAGACAAAAGGTGCACAGGTACATTAGGGCACATGAATTCCACTGTACACAGTTTCCTTCATTGCTTCTAAAAGATCTAATGCTCTCCACTCATTGCAGCAGGACACACACACACACACAAACACACACACACATCTGTCACATATGCACATGCTCAATAATGTAAACATAACGTAACCTCAGTAATACAAAAAGCATCTTGTCCCCTATCCTTTTATAGAAAGGCATAATTGTGTCTAATAACCATCAAACTTTCTATGTGCATTCATGAAACTGTATGTTTTTTGTTTTGATTCCCCCCCCCCCCTTCCTTCAGCCTTTACCTGTTGATGGCGGCGAGAGGCTGTGCCAGGTTGTAGAGCATCGCCCGCGCTGGGACAGGGAACGCGTTTGGGCTCAGTTGGACCATTCGAGCGTCGTCTCGTTGCGGCGGCGGCAGCGGCAGCGGTGGAGGTCTGCGAAGTTCCGTGATCGGCACCAAATGGCTCTCAGTCCTCTGTTGCACCGCTTTTATAGCGTCCCCCCTGGAGAGCTCGATCACCGGCACTTCCCTTTTCAGGTCAAGGGCGTTGTGAGAGGCAGTTTCCTTGGCAACGCCGTTGATGATGATGCTGATGCTGGTCCCGTTGTTCGAGTTCTGCAGAGGAACGTCATCCGTCTCCTCAACCCCCTTGAAGCTCCCTCCCCTCTCCTCCTCCTCATCATCCTCCTCTTCTTCCTCCTCCCCCTCCTCTCTCCTCGGCTCCCCGTCCTCCTTGCATCCGTTCTGTCTGGAGATGATGGCGGAGTCCTCCCGTTTATTAGGACCGGACCCTGCATCGGGACTTTCGGGACAAAGCTCCTGTTGCCGCTTTTCCATCATTTTTATGCCGTCACCACTCGCTAGAGTCCACTACGTCCTAAATGAGATTTCCCTCGATTAATCCATAGTTCAGTGCATCGTTTGTGGCAAAATGTCAGATATAACCACGCATTTGCTGTCCACGCAAGCCTAAAGAAAATTAACAATAAAACATCATCACCGAGCTATTATCCTGGCTCGTATCCTTATTCAAAGTACTGTTCTTAAACTGTAAATGATATGAATACTGTAAAGCTTAAATTAGCAAATTGAATTAGCAATTAGATGACCCCCCCTCAGGTGACACAATTTATTCTACATTTTTCAAATTGAATAAGAAAAGGTCAAAGATTTTCCTGTGATATTGTTCCATGACAAAGAAATAACTCGGCACTCTATGACCATCACATTCAAACATCTCGCAGTTTTCCAGGATCAAACCATTATTTCTCAAACTATCCAAGGTGAGAGTGTTTTCAAGCTAAATAGAAACACGATGAATTCTTTTCAGGGCTCACTGGATTTTATTTTGTTTGAAATTTCCACGGTTGATTATTTTGTCACCATTTAATTTACAGCTGCAGGTGTAACCCGTTATTGTATTTATTTTATTAGGAGTCTTGTCTGCTCCTGTTTGTTTTATTGCTATTATGAAGCTCTTATCAAACGCTTGCATGGCCTTCACTGCTACAGTTAAGGCGTTACGCCTATATCTTACAGGGACGTTAGATGTCCGCGTTAATTATAAGATCGGATATTAGAAGCATCATTTTCGCGGAGGAAAGCTGTGGATGCGAGGACTAAAAGGAAGGTTGATAATGACCACTATTCGTCGAAGTTAAAAAAATAAGAAAAATAAAAATCCACCTTTCTGCTTTTCCTTCCTCCCCTTGCAAATGAAAAATAATAGTCCAAAAAATGCTCGAACGGGATCGTTTTCACGCGCAAAGAATTAATAGCAGGTTGTCTAATTTTTTTTTTTGTTTTGTTTTATCGAGGGTAAGGCCATATTAGTGCTGGTGTTAACACCGAACATCAGGAGTTTCCCACAATGACCAGTTTCAGGTGTTTCAGATGTAACTCATTTGATAAATTTCCTGGAAATGTTTTTCCTTTTAAACGAACGGCAGACGGAAAATTAAAAAAGAAAACGCACCATAATTTCTGGGAATTCTCCAGCAGGCCTCGCATCCGTTATTTCATGCCGTAGACTCCAACCATCCGATCGGACAATAGCAGAAAATATAGGCTAAAAATGTCGCTCATTACAGCAATAAAACCAAGACGTACGCGCTCAAATTACCGCGTACAGAGCGAAAAATGCGCTGGTTTAAATGAAGAGATGTGTTTTTGGGGGGACTTACCGTTCCAGCCGTGTTGTTGATGTTACTGTGTAAGTGGAGCCATTTTGTGAGTGGGTCATCCATGTCTGAGGTTTTTCTTTTTTTTTCTCTCTCTACCAGTTGTGGAGTAGTGTGTGTATGTGTGTGCGTGTGCATATGTGTGTATGCGTATGTGTGTAGCTGAGTTATTCCTCGCCGCATCCAGTGCGCTCCCTCAGTATGGGGAGCGGAACACAGGCCGCAATGTGGCCGAGTGAGATAAGCGCACGGCAGCGGCCTCTTCATTCCCGATAAGCCCCTAAACCCATTATTTATGAAATGATTCATTATTATTTGGCTGTCGTGGGCTATATAGTCTTGTGGAGGGCAAAGCATTTAAAAAAAAAGAAGCAAACAGGCACAGCGCAACGGCCTGTATCAACGTGAGGTGGTGTAGTGTAGCCTGAGCTACAGTTGAGGTGTTTTAATTTTAATTTTTTATTTTTTTACGCAATAAACAAAAGCTCAGGTTAAGCTTTTGACCTATTTATATTTTCAACAAAGGTTTTTTTTTCCGCTAAGCTCATTTATCCTGCAATAAGATAACTGATAATAACAGAGGGCCCTCTACCTTTTTTCTTTTTGTATTATTTATATTATTTTATTTTTTTTTGTTCAGTTTATTCTGCCCATTAATCCATATCCATTTCTGCGCCCCAAGGATGAATGCGCCACTGATACAATGGGCTGGTAAAAATGAGGTGGTCTAATCATTTTGACACTATTAATTGAATGTGACACTATTTCTTTATCGATAAACACGTTCATAATAAAATGTGCTTTGTGTGTGTGTGTGTGTGTGTGTGTGTGTGTGTGTGTGTGCCATTGGAAATGTTGGGGATGGGGCCGGCGGTTCCCCCGGGTCCGTGGGGAGTCGTGGCTCGGGGAGATAAAAGCGGATCGGCTTCTGGTCACATCAGATAAACGAGCAGAGCATCAACGGTGACATGCTATCAGAGTACATTCAGTAGAGCATAAATGGTGGCAGGTACATCCTAATAACGGATTTTTAACACATTTCAAAACACTTTGCGAAAGTAGAAAATAAGCGCATTTAACCAAATGAGCAGGATGATTGAAGCATAGATAGATAGATAGATAGATAGATAGATAGATAGATAGATAGATAGATAGATAGATAGATAGATAGATAGATAGATAGATAGATAGATA
>NW_024582364.1:667403-687317 GCF_018398535.1 Haplochromis burtoni | reverse complement strand
ATAGATAGATAGATAGATAGATAGATAGATAGATAGATAGATAGATAGATAGATAGATAGATAGATAGATAGATAGATAGATAGATAGATAGCGTTTCCATGGTGAATTAATGATTTAAAGATCGAACTCCACACTGAGTCACGACCCTATAGCAGGTCTGTTGAAGCAGAAGTCACGACCGTGATCCTACATCCTGTGCTGTGCCTGAAACAATTCCCTTTCATGTGCTTATTTTCATAATCTTCCGCTGAAACGTCACTCTTCTGCGTAAAAATGCGCCAAACAGTCATTAATCGAGAAACTAAATTAATGCACGTGACTGGAAACTTTAAATAAAACATATAATACGCCATAACAGAGTAAGCATTTCTAAGTGTGCGATTTAGTTGTGGAATGAATGTGAATGATTAATTAATTTGTTAAATTAAAGGATAAACATTTCGACAAAATAAATCTCTATATTATTTTATTTAGAAGCAAAACGGCACCCGGTTCATAAAAGAGTACTTGATACAACACAAGCAAAATGAAGAGACCATACAGAGCCCCAGGGAAATATGATGTCCTGAAGAAAAAAAACAAACAAACCCAAAATGAGATAATTTTTTTTTCTTTCTTTACACACCAGCTCAAGGGTCTATTGATCAAGCATGTGCCACACCCCTACAGATAATCAATTATTTGACCAATAAATAAATAAATAAATAAATAAGCAACAGTACTTAAAAATATATATCTGTATACAATTTCAAATAAGTGACAAAATACAATTCCAATCACTAACCATTTGAGATCTCGTGCTCTGTGTGACATAAAGAGCAAAATGAATCACAAGAAAAATTCACGACAACTAAAAAAGAAGAAGAAAATAAATCATTTTACAAATTGAAATTGCATTAGGTTTGAATTTTTCTTAACTTTCAAATACATTAAACTTTTCTAACTTGCCTACTCTGTGTACGGTTGGATTTGTATGTAATGTGCTTTAGTTTCTATTGCAATCCTTTGTGATGTCACATAATTAAACATTGATTTGCACTATGAGAAAAGAAGCCCTCACCCTGTTTTTCCATCTACGCATTTGCAAGTGTGCTGCACTGACTACAGCACGTCTACCATTTGTTGCAGTCAGTCCGCAGTGTTTGTAGCAGTCAGTTACTCTGCGTGTCTCCAGGAGAAGTGGCTGTATGCCATGCCTGTCCTGTCAATCAGCGCTGATTGCGTCGGGCGGGCATGATTCGAAGGGAAGCAGTGCTTTCCCTGGTCATGAGGCGCGTCACCTGGTCTAAAGTGAGTCCGGCCACTGCTTCCCCATTCACCTGCAGAATTTCGTCACCGATGCCAAGGAGGCCTACGTACGGGCCTTCTCCGCTGCCATCACCCACTTTTTCAACATATACACCTGCACAAAGGAGAAAAAAGAGAAGAGAAGAAAGATGAATAGAAAGAAATGAGTTAGAAGTAAATGTGTCTTTGGGTTCATAGAATTTCTACTCTTTTTATTATTACAAAAATGAAATTGAAAATGTAAAAACATACCTGTGTCTGGTCGACCTTTGCCCCTTGAAATAACAAAACCATAAGGACCGTTTGGGGGTTTGATGAGCTCCAGGAGGATACTCCCATCAGGGAAAGCCTGAGTGGCCCGGCCCACTGGACGTGCGATTCTAGAGGGAAGTACATCTTCAACGCTCAAGGCCCTGTGAAGCTCAAGCTGAGGGCTGTCAGGGCTGAGGAAGCAGAAATTCATTATTTCAATAAGAGTGTGAGAATTTATATAAGTCATCTTCATCACTCAGTTCTTCTGCTTGGTTTTGTTTGCCACAGTCACCTACCTGAGTGCCAGGCCGTATGGTATTTGCACCTCCCCAAGTATGGTTGAACGCTCTGTTCTTCTCTCTAAACTCTGCACAGAGGAGGCTTTACGCAGCTGGGCCAGTGGCAGCACCTAGTGGCAAATGAATGGCACTGTAATAAACTGATTTTATTTCTTTTCACCAAACCAGCTTCCAGAACCATAATATTTTGCCTTTATTACACCTATAAAAATATGGTCTGCTTGGCAGCACACACACACACACATACAAAAAAGGATTAATTCCACTAGTGTACTCCTGAAACTGCAGAGAAGGCAGCAGACCTGTACAAAGTAGAAACTTTGGCTGGTCCACTGTTGAAATGAACTTTGTACAGGTATGTGAGGAAAATGACATTACTTTTTACCTTCTGCCTGTATGAGGTTAAATTTGTATACATTTATTGTGGCCAATCATGATGTTAAAAACATGAGATAAAGGAGCGCAGCAGTCAACAACACAACAAAACATTTAGACCTCTTGCTCACCGTATTCAGCGTCTGCAGGGAGGGTGTCCTCTGTATGCGGATAGTGGGCTGCGGTCTCCGTGTTGGGCTTGGTGATGCTGAGCTCGCCCGGGGGGCAGTGGGTATACTGAGCTGTTCCATACTACTGGAGCGACCTCCTTTCACAAGCCTACCGACACTGTTCAGGCCAATGGAGGAAAAGAAGCGACGTAGGAAGAGCTTTGGCCGCCCATCCAGCTTTCTGTAAAAAGAAAATTGTGATTTTTCTTTTAAATTAGACCTTAGCACAGACTTTAAATATATTGATCTAGACACTGTTGCATCACAGTGTGAACTACACACACACTGAGAATTGTTATTATGGACTGAGATTATTTTTAAGAGCTGTGAAAACAATTTTATAAGTGTCGTCCTTCTGTAAAGGATCGTAATGACTACAGCTATATACTGTATTACCAAAAGAGGGCAGGATTGCTCTGGTATTGAAAGAAGCTTTCTAACAACAAGAACAACAGCCTGTCTGCTGAACAGGGTTTTAATCTACTAACTGCTGCACAACAGTGTTGGTGGGGGCAAGGGATTTATTGTCTAAGCTATGGCAAGAACATTGTTATCTTGGCTTACCTAGACCCATCACAGTTTTCCTCCCACAGGGCCTCAGCTTTCAGATGTTCAGCCCTCAATAGCTCTGCTCTGAGGTCCTCAGCCCGAGACATACCCAGGCCACGTATTGCACGGCACTCTGAACCAGAACCAGAATCCCCACTTAAGCCTACAAAAGGAAAAGAGTACATTATTAAATGTCAGTATTATCCTGATCTTTGCTGAAAGTAAACTTCTAACTGCTCTTTTCCACACTACAACATTTATCTATTAGTGCACACAAGTAAAGTTTATAGGTAGCTACAGTTCACTTCAGAAACACAACCAAAAAGGCTTCTTTATACTTCCACTTGTCTGCAGTTCAGACAGACATATTGTACTTTTTCATCAACATTTATTAGGTAGTCAGAGTAACATTTCCTTTGTAGCTCATGCCTTTTTCATTTCCTTCTCATTACTTTATTAAGGCTTCATTATAATGTTAAATATCCCTAAGAATAGAAATTACTCAGAGTTAGTTTCTTGCTTAGTTGCAACAATAGGACCATGACTACATTTAAAACATTAATGATAAACGAATAGTATGTGTAATCGTATAATGCTGCTTTATGTACATTACTGTTGCCACTCACCTGCACCATCTGGAGTGGCATCCCAGAGTTCAGAGCCTGGCAGGTCTGTGGCTAGTCTGGCTGGGGAGTACCTCAGAGTAGAGGGTCTGATGCAGGACACTGGGCTGCTACTAGCAGGCACCCCTGGGGTTAAAGATGCTGGAGACTCCCTCCTTGTGTCTGGAGAATCCAGCAGAGATTGAGCTCCACCCTCTCCTCCCTGATTTGAGGTCATCTGGAACTGAACCGTGGACTGACCAGCAGCAGAGCGATTTCTTGAGCTTGACTTGAGAGCTGACTTGATAGGCAATGCAGGGGTTGGTGACTCCCTTAGTCCACCAGATGCTTCAAGCAAAGGTGGCTCCAGAGAAATGGGGCTATCAGGTGCAAATGAAACAGCTCTGCTCAGGTTGACTCTGTTACGTGGATTTGAGTTACGCCGCTGAGCCCACGACGGGCCATAAGGGCCATGACCAGACTCTAACCGACTTTCTCCTTTCCTGCTCCTTCTCCTAAGTTTCCCAAACCCTGATGACTTCCATCCTGTACTAATTTCTCTATTTTCGCCCAAAACATAAGCACCGGCGAAGGTGACAGTAAGAGGAGCTTTAGGACGAGTGCTTGCCTCCGCTTTGTTTGGTGACACCCAGCGAGGAGCCACTTTTCCTCTTGGGTCCTCAGGGTTACCAGGCTGCTGAGGCTCAGCGTGCTTTGGATCTGGTGGCGATGAAACTGGCTGAGGTTCTCTCACCACAGAACCACATGATTCACATTTCTTCACCAGCACTATTATCTCTTTAACCACTGTTGTAGTTTCACCAACAGCAGGCTCATCCTCTTGCTTCTGTATAGGAGGCATAGAAACACTTCTGTGGTTTCTGTTCCTCTCTGAACCGCTGCTGCTGGAATCTATATTGCTGTCTTTACTCTTGAACCTGGGTGTCCCGGGCCTGCCACGCTGTCTCACTCTGTCCAAGTAGCGAGACTCTGCTTCTTTTTCTGATTCATCCTCAAAGCGTACACGGGTGGGTGAGCAACCGTACCTTCTGGTTCGACCTACTTGGTCGCTGGGTGAAGTGTCTCTCTGACTGGGGACAAGGAGGGGACCAGATGAGACTTGAGCTGGGAGCTCTTCTTTGGTTTGAACAGCTTTTTGTACTGTTGTTGGACTGGGAGATTCAACTTGCTGTTTCCTCCTGTAAAAAATGACAGAGGTGTGGGTATTGGAGACAAGTTTAAAGCGCCAGATACTTTGTCGACTTCTCCATTTTTATGTTATTAGTTTATCAAAGTCAAATGTGAAAAATGTAGGAAAGCTGAATCCATCATCTCGGTATCAGATGGTAGCAAACATACGACTCAATAACATGTGCACCACTGGGCACATAATATCAAAATATAAGGTGCTAAAATGACATTTACATAAACTGTAATAAGACATACTGTATGTGTTACAACTTTGTCTGTCTCAGGCACCAATGACCAGGTTAGTGAAGCAGTCAGGAATGTAGGGTATATTGCAAATTCTCCTAATCCTAATTTAAGTGAAAACTTCCTGCTGATTTAAAGGGATTTCTGAAACAAAACTACACAAAGTACACACTATTACATAAAAAGAATAAAAGCAAACATTTTCAAAACATTGTCAGCTTTGCTTATGTAATTACAAAGCAAAAGTCAAGTTCTAAAGCTTTAACTTGTTTTCGGTTATGCAACATTAGCTTTGCAGGAAAGGGGCAAGTGCAAAAGAAGGATAGACAAAGCACAGAAGAAGTGTTGGGAGGGAGACGTAAGGATGGGAGCAAAGTGATAAACAAACATAAGAAGTGCATAAACAGGGAAAAAAGAAGAAGCAGACACGCTCAAAGTGGGACTTTCACAGTCTCTAACCTCAATCCCACAAGCTCACACAGGCCTTGTAAGTTAACTTACACGGTGGATCTTTGATCAGAATGGGAGCGTCTGCTGGGGCGATCGCCTTTGATGTGATTGGAGCGAGCCTTGAGTCTTGCTCGCTCCAGAAGAAGCTTGGCCTGCTCGTGTCTTGGGCTTAGAGGTAGTTCATCGCTGATTACAAGAAGTGACCTGAGGAGCAATGGGAAGAGAGACAGAGAGTGGAAATTAGTACCGAACAGCAGGGAAATGGATAGAGTTTAACTCGCTAATGAGACAATCTGCCAGCATCTGTCTAAGAATGCTGAATTTTTGATAAAGTGTTCAAATTTTCAAAGCTTATTCTGTGCTGACACATATCCAGAGACATCATATTTCCCCAAAGATTGACTTAACATGGAGCCCAGCAAGCTGCGTCTTCCTAAGCTGTCTTATGTAATATCAGATAAAAAGACTGGGGCGTGGCTCTAGTGGTCAGCAGCAAAGGGGAATGTCATCCATCCATTTATCCATTCATCCATCCATCTTTATGCCCAGCAGCTAAGCTGCTCTGCATTGTGCTTCATCGTCTGTACTTCTCTTTATCCCCTGGCCCAGTGATAAAGATAGCATGATACACCAGCCACGTGGATTATCTTTGTAATCTTTGTAAGTGTGATTCATTCTCTCCTGTGTGACAAGATGAGAACATATTGTCTTTCACCAGATTACAGTTTGTTGTGTCACTTCACCACAGTATTCAAACACCAGAAAAAAGAAATCAACAAAGTTGGATCCTGTCTTTAAATATCATATGCAGCTCTTTATTCTACAGTTTATAACCATGTTCAAAATAACAACCTTTACTAAAAGGATGGCTTCCAAAATTGTGCAACTGGTGAAAAAAGATAACAGTGTGCTAGGTCGACAAGTGTCGAGCGAGTATCAAACATTACACATATTTGATACTCGCTCAGTATCGCCAGTGCACTGCTTTTGACAATACTCGACATCATCTCTTCCCTGTGATTAAACCTGATTATCAAAGTGTTTGTTTGGATTGTGCACCACGCATAGTTGCCTCATTGGGTAGATTTTCTCAAGTGCAGCTGTAAAAGTGAAATTTATGAGGAGAGGATATAAATAGTCCAAAGAGATTATCTGTCACTACCCTTGCCAGGAACTACATTGCTCACCTTAAATAGGGTTCAAGTTCCTGGGCCAGAATGGCTGAGTCTGAGGCGTCCAAAACAGGATGGGCACCTGCAACTGGTATAAAAAAGGAAAAAGATATGAGCATATATAAAAGTGCAGTCAAAATTTCTTCCAGATGAAAGAAGGATTTCTTGTCTTTGTCTCTTCCTTCACCCAGACATAATGTGCTACAGCGCATTAAATTATTGTTTAATGTTCCATTTTTTTAGGACTTGCCTTGCGGCAAACACAACTGCAGAGAGAGCAGTCAGCCATGACGTGACCAACAAGGACATTTGGGTATCAAAGAAATTGGGACTTGCTATGATCAAAAGGATTTTCATAAACCTTATAACATTAGGTTCAGATTACACTCAGTGGCAGTCTCGGAGGTCATCCCTAACTCATCTTTAATCTCGGACAAAACCCCCCCCAAAACAAAACAAAACACACACACGCACACATACACACACACACATACACAGATTATGTAACTGCTGAAGGATAAAAGCAGATTTCCCAGAGACAAGAGGGCAAAATCATCTCATCATCACGGACTTGCACCTGCATCTCCCGTACTGGGCATTGAAACTGAGATCTGTGCAATACCACATGATCATTGCATGGGAAAAAATATCATCTGTCATCCTACAGACATACAAAGACATCCATTAGCGCGCCGGCAGAGATAAAAAAGACAGGGACACTTCCCCCACTGCTCTATTAATAGTAACACCCGTATGCACATCTGCACATCTGACATCTGTTCAGCACTGGGAACCAGCCAGGTTACATTCTGCGTTTCAATACAACATTGTAGGTAGGCAGACTACAGCTGAATTGGGCACTTTAAATGGCTGCAACAGATGGAAATCATTCTAAGCAGACAATGTGCATAAATTATTGACAATTTTCCAGCTTTAGAAGGTTGTTAGAGGAAAAAAATCAAATGCAAAATTTAACATTTTCTGTCCTCATCCAAAATGCTAACACGCCACAGGAGCTGATCCAGCTCATAACATTTGACTACACTTCATGAGGAAGCTAAAGTAATAGAGAAAAAAATATGACTAAGTCACAGCCTTTTATTGAAACTATATCAAGTATTGTTGTCATAAATATGGCAGCATGTGTTTTGTTGTCTTTTTTTAAATAAAGGCACGCTACTAAAAATGCTATTATTGTATAGCATAATAATACTGCAAAAGTAAAGTTATGTATTTCATGCCATGGCCAGGAGTTTCAAAACACTCTACAGCTTATTTATCAGTAAAGCATTACTAAACCCCTTCTCAGATGGCTCCATGCATTACTTTTTCGCTTTCTCTATTATTTTCCTTAATAGACCTACCGTTATAATCCACTCTGTACGTCGTTTCTTCATAATAGCCAGTGATTTCTCCTTCTTGCAGTTCTCTCACTTCCCTGTAGTGTTGTTGTCTTTCCCTTAACTTTGCATAGGCCCTCTCCTTCACCCTCAGTTTATCATCAGCGCAAAGGATTCCACTTTGTGAAGACATGCTCTCTGAGCTGTCTGAACTGCACAGTCCTTTATTGGGATCAGTCACATCTGTCTCCCTCTGCTCATACTTGTCCAGGTACCACTCCACACTATCAGAGTTTTGGATTTCAGAAGACACATCATAGTCATTCTCCAGACCTCCCACATCATTCTTGTTGCCTGCTTCAGCCAGTTTAGGCTTTCTCTGAGGCTCTGCTACTGCCTCTGTCCGAGTGTAGTCCTTTAGTGGTAATGTGGGGGGTGTATTGTGAGGGTCAACCCCATTGAGAAGCAACGTTTCTGGGCGTGCTACTCTCCAGAAGCCCTTTGGAGGGGCCCAGTGTCTTGCTGAAGGAGAAGAAGTGGAGGAAGTAAAGGACGATGCTGTAGAAGCAGAGATGTTGGAGGAGAGCACAGGTGGTGGTGGAAGAGGAGGAGGGGAAGGGGATGGGCCATCCTTGCTAGTGCTTGGGTTGTCAGACGGAAGACTCTCCAGACTGGTGCCCTCTCCAAGCCCACAAGGCTGACCCGTTGGATGACTGACCTGTCCATCATTCTTTTCTGACTGCTCCTCTTCCACTTCCTCCCCCTGCTGTACAATTTGTGCTTCAGCGGGAGGACTGTGGATCTCCAGCCTGACTTGTACCTCTACCTCCTCCTCTTCATCACTGCTGCTTAAGTCCTTTGCACCACCTGATCGCCAGGAGGGAGCAGGCAGAAACAGCTGGCCTTTCACTTTGGGTCTCTGTCTAAGGAGGACTTCAGATGAAATGTGCCCCGCTGGGTTGCTCACCAACACCTCCGTGTCAAATCTTCCTCTGTCTTTCTCCCTGTCTCTTCCCCTTGTTCTTCTCTGCGTGATCGACTTCACCTTGGTCTGCAGGGCGTGAACAGCTGAACTTTGAGCAGGGGGAGGAAGAGAAGCATTCAAAGTGGTGGTGGGTGCTGGGAAAACAGGCTCAGGAACAGGACCTGTAATGAGTCCCCAGTTTATGGGAAGCCCAGTGGGCAAAGGGGAACCGGATTTTGATTGGATATTATCAGCAGCTTTCTCTTCCTCCATTGGCTAGTCATGCACAAGAAATTCCAAAGAGATTCTGAAAATAAAGAACAAGAAAGATAAAAACCTTTCCTATTCAGGGTATTCTACATCTCTGTTACCAGATACTTTTTTCCTGTGTGCCGGGTAAGGAGATATGTAATGTGGACTCTGTCACGTTGCCTTATCCAGTGATTACTTTGCAGGGCACAGGATAATCCTTTGGAATCAGAATAAGCAACTGCTGCCTGCAACTGAGACCCTACAGGGAATAAGCAGTATTATATGTTTATGTTTGGTTGTATATATCAGAAATAATCAACCATGTTTTTCCCTGTTTGCCATTCATTAATAGAAAAACTGGAGGAAAAATCAGCTAAAGTATTTAAAATTAATTATTTACCCATAAGAAATACGCACAACAGCAGTTTTCTACAGGCTACTGTTGGTAATTATGTAAACCGCCTCCATAAAAGCAATTTTAACTCATTATTATCATTAACAAAGTAGCTTCTCATCACATTAAGAGACAGGCTGGTTTCGCTATTAGAAGGCTAACAAACATTTTTTAATGTACCTGCACTTTTGCTGAACACGGCGTACTTTGACATGCAATCCCAGCGTCGATGGTCACGAGAAAGTTGCCATAAATTCTTGGGCAACCGCACAAATTAAAGTTGCCCTCCATAATAAAAAGCTGCGCCAAGCGTGCAGTTATTGCAGCGCGCATCCTCGCTTCACCAACAGGCGAGACGAGCGACGTCCCCGTGGATGAAATAACAATGATAATAACAAGATTTCCAAATGTTTCTCCAGATTTTGAGGTTATGTTTTCACTCTCCCTCTTTCTCTGTCGCTCTACGTAGCTCCGAGCGGTGTCAGGCGCGTCAGCGGTCTCTCAATCGTGCCTGGTCTGATAATCCCCTCAGAAATCAGTGGGATTAAACAAAAATGGAATAAAAAAAAATGCCTGCTTTAATTTCGCTCTTGCCTCATGAGTGGAGCTCGAGTAGAGCTCTGTGTTGCGCAAGTGCACAGACACCGATTCCCTCCCCGCCGTAAAAAAAAAAAAAAAAAAAAAAAAAAAAAAAAAAAGAATAAACCAATGAAAAAGAGAAAACATTTCTAGTAAAATGGCTTGGTGACCTCTCGCCCAAATGAGATATCCCAGACACTTTTCACTCTTTATTTCGGTGGCTCTGATTGCAAGGAAGTGGGGTAGGCTCTGCTGCGTTTTAGGGAGCACGGGTCTAATTTTGTCTCGAAAAACAAAAGTCAGCTGATTCTTATTTGTCAATACAGCTCCCTCCCTCCATCTTAATCTGTCCGAGCTCCCCCCTTCTCTTCGTTTGTCTAATACAGATACACAAAAATTTTAACATATATGCACCCGTGCAAACTGAACAGTCTAACTGTGAAAATGTTCCCAGATGTGATCTTCTCAGCACCTGCCCAGTTTTGGTATTTTGTGTGTGCGGCTCAATTTCAACAGAGGGCGCCATTTGCCCACAATCCAAACGCGCACACGCAAAAAAGAAAAAAACGCGCGTGCACGCACACATCTTTTCCAGCTAGCTGTAACCGGCTAGCCAGTCTGTTGTCGAGTTGACACCCTCTCCCTTACCTTGGCAGCAGTTAAGCTGCACAGTCGACATGGCAAGAAAATATCGCAGCAATTTCCTTAAAAAAGATGAAAAACTTCCAAGTCTTTTGGAATAAGTGAGTAGCATCGACAATAACAATTTATCTGCTTGGTGAAAAACCCAAAGTAGTAGTTGCATGTTTAGTTTTAGGCACATTAGTGACGCATAGAGATTGTTAGCGAGCTAGCTAAGGAGCTAAGCGCTAAGAGAGTGGAGAGAGTAACATTTGTTCATTAGCATGTTAGCCCTCTGTGCTCATTCCGACGACAAGAGCCGTTGAGTTATGTGCCCCTCAAAACAAGAGTAAAGCACAAACCTGGTCAGTTCTTAAGAACTTTATGGTATTGAGTTGTTGTCACTGTGTCTGGTGAATATAAAGACATTTTGGGACAGTTTTGTTGCTTTGAAGTTATGGGCGCTAGCGTTACATAATCTGACTTGTTGTCTCTTAGATCTCGTTTCCTTGAACAGCGCCTCTTCGAAGGATAATTAATATCATTAAAACTGTAACGTATGAACAACTGTGACTATATTCAGAGCAATAACTGTGTGACAGTCGGTTAGCGATAGGTTTCAGGTCGTTAAGTAACTGTTTGCTGATCAAACGACGTTTTCCCATAGCTAAGCTAGGAAACTAGCCACCCATAGCTTCCGATGCTAAAACTAAGCTAACGTTACCTAGAGTTAGCTAGCTATAAAAGCGTCTCGTATCACTCGTAAGATTAGTGGGTGCATAACGAAACATCGAGATGGTCACAGCAAGGATAACAAACTGGGCAACAGCGCATTGTTGGTACAATATTATCGAGCGCTATCCCCAGACTCTAGCTTTATATCAAGTTAGAGGGACTTGTGTGGTTAGCCTATCCTATACCCTTTGTCCATAGTCATAGCGATAACCAGCTCCTTTTTTTTTTTTTTAACTAGGCCACGCCGCAGTTGTTTTGGTCCATCTCAACCATTTGTTTCATTCGAACTTTACAAATATGTGTTGTGTCACCTCTGATTTGCCGTTACATTGTTTTGTTGGGCTTGAACAACGTAATTGACAGGAAGAGGCATATTTTCAGTGCGGTTATAGTTGTTCCACGGGAAACCTGCTTTATAACCACACTGCCTAGAATGCATTTCTCAGCTGCAAATGCACTCATGCACAGTGTAGCCATGTTTTATAGTGTACTTCTACAATGTTTTGATGAAAAACTAATAACATTATGACACGTTTTATAAAAACAACAACAACAACGAGAGTTTATGAATGCGGGAACAACTATAATTCCGTTTCTCTTTCTGCTTTACAGTATTCATCACGAGATGTGATCCACAATCCACAATGTGTGAGGACATTTAAGAACGATTGAGTTCGGAAGAAAAAAAAATTGATTCCAGTGGAATCTTTCATTATATATATATAAAATTATTATATATTTTCCGCTGTGTTTAAGCTCACATACATTTATACACACCCATCCCATCAACATATAACCATGCCAGTGCAAGCACCACAATGGACAGAGTTCCTGCTGTGCCCGATCTGCACACAGACATTTGAGGAAACTGTTCGCAGGCCCATCAGCTTAGGCTGTGGACATACAGTCTGCAAGATGTGCCTGAACAAGTTGCACCGAAAGGCCTGTCCCTTTGACCAGACAGCCATCAGCACAGACATCGAGCAGTTACCTGTCAACACAGCTTTGTTGCAGCTGGTGGGAGGCCAGGTAAGAAGTTTGTTTTTGTGTGTTTGTCATAAATTGCTAAACAAATGTACAGAGATCTGACTATACCGTCTGTGCTGAGATTTTGTTGACGCTATCTTGTGGTTAAGAATACTAGCTCATGGGTATGTTTTTCTTTTTTTTATTTGTTTGTTTTTTCAGTAGTGAAACATTTTTAGACACCAATCCTGGTTTTAAAGGATGACGTTTTCTATAATTACTTTGGATTGTATTCGTGTCACACATGGGTTACTACATGGTGTACATACTTTTGGGATTTCTTTCTGAGTCACCCTGCAGTCATTGAGCAATGACTTGAATTATGCTGCTTTACTGAGTGCTAGCGCATTCACTAAAGCCGTTTTTCTCAGAGGGAGTGTTATACCAACAGGGTGAGGCACAGCTAATGGTGTCTGGCTTTGTTGGCCAGGTTTCTAAGTTAAGACTGCAATAATGGATAACGTCACTGCATCACTTGTAATGCTGAGATGTGTCTTCTCTAGTCATCATGACTGGTATAGCTTGTCCCTTAAACACATCTTGGTTGTATTGCACATTTGTGCCAATAGGTAGGGCTTCCTTAAACGTTCCCTGTGTGTGTATGTGTGTGTGTGTGTTTGTGTGTGTGTGTGTGTGTTTGTATATATATATATCTATATAGATAGATAGATATATCTATAAAAATAATGTGTGTGTATATGTAATGTAAAATTTGCTTCTCTGGTGGAAAAATATAACTATCCCTACCACACGTGGTGTGCTCCACACACACACACACACATGTATTTGGGCAGACTGAGTGATAATAATGGTGGCAGACATTATTAAGTAGCACTCAGCTTTGTTATGACCTTTCTCAGAATTGGCCTTAATGTGCACACGTTAGCCTTTGTGAGCTTTGCTTGTGGAAGATTGCAGCAACAGATTTTGCTAACATTAACGAGAGCATCTCAGCATATTAATATTTCAATACATGCTGTTAGTATATAGTTAAGTGAAACTCTGTGGACAAATGAAAATGCCTGGTCTGGGGGTCTTTGACAATCTTCAGCTGATTACTTAAACATTCTAATACCAGTGATTAGTGAGAATCCACATAATTTGAAATTAAATGTAATATATTTTAAGTAGGGATTATTTTAATTGTTGTACAAAATGAGTTGTAACGCGTTAAATTGGCCCTCAGTCCAAATCGTTTCTTACCGTAAGAATAACCATACACAAAAATGTTGCAAAAAATGACTACCGGTACTTAAGCCACCAACATACACATCAGTTTTTTTAAATTAATTAATTAATTTTTTAAATATGCTTGACAGCTCACTGTCATTTATTTTTTCCAAAGTTATGATTTGTTTCAGTAAGTAATGTTTGCTTTTGATACTTATTAGATGTTGGAAATTCAGGCTAGTTTAATGTATTTCATTATGCAACTTCACATTATCAGTAAGAATACATAGTTCACTTTGTCTTCCAATACACATAAAGAGGCATTTAGAATTAATTTGTGCATTCAGCTTTGTTGAGCTTTTTAGCTGCTACATTACACAGTGAAATGAAAGTGATGGTGATGGCGGTTCCACTAACTCTGCTACAGCTTTGTTGGGACAAAATTGTACTGAAACCTATTCATCTGTTGCTACTGATTTTCTAAATTCCTCCCTTGCATTCTGCTTCAGGTTCCCAAGGCTCAGCCAGTTGCTTTGATAACAAGTCCAGAGGACTCACAACATTATGAGGAGGCCAGGCAGTGTGTGGAGGAGCTGGCCCTCTACCTTAAACCCCTCAGCAACACCCGAGGTACTGGACCTTGCTGGAACTATTTAGCTCTGTGGTTTGCTCTTTCTTTTGTTTAAGTGGACAGACCTGGGACCTTTCAAATATGGAGGTTGATTTTCGGTATGAAAGACCACTTAACAATTTTCTTGTTCTCAGAGGGTGGATAGATTGGGAGGTAACTGCTAATGGGTGTAGACTTCCCTTTCAAAAAATAGCATAAGAGTGTTTGCTTTCTTTGTGTTAATCTCATGCTGGATACCAAAAACTGTCTGGCAAACAAAAGCTATATAGGCACTGACAGTTTGAACAGCACCAGCATATATCATAGCTCATGAAGCTGGAGGTGTCTTTGAGTGAGAATGCTCTTAATAAGACATAACTAGATTGTCGAAGTCACCCTATATATAAAAACAGCTAAATACAGTCCTACTGTGTATCATAACTGATTTAGTGCAAGTGTCATTTGTATACCTCTTGATTTTTCATTCAAAAGTGTAATACATTTTAATATTGTATAGTATTCTGTAGAGGTGGGAATCACCATACATCCCACGATACGATATTATCACAATACTTAACGCACGATACAATATTATTGCAATTTTTTAAAATATTTTGCGATATTCAGATTCAGTACATAAAGGTAAACTTTATCAATATTCATTTTATCTAATATCAAAGTCTCACACTCAGTCTTTCTCTCATTTCAGTCAGTTTTATTGTTGACAAACTGAACGGTTTGTATTACAGTCTAGTCCAACTTAACTGAATGCAACCATCTGGTACAATTACAGCTATTCTGAACTATGCAATTTATGAAAACTATGCAGCCCATTCAGCAACTGAAGAATTTGAAAGTAAATTAAAACAAAATATAATTTTACATTAAATAAAAAAGTTTTAAACTTAATTAAAATAAAACATGTCTTAAATTAAAATAAGTAAACTGACATGTTTATTGCTGCCAAAAAAAGTTAAACACATTTGGACAGTGAAGGAATGTCAGGATTCTTGCTCAGAAAAAGGAGCTGATCAACATGCTCTGACGTCAGGGCATGTTCCAGTCCACAAAAACTTTTTTGTAACAAAATATCGATTTCTGCTGTCCCTGTATCAATACATTATTAGCAAACAAAATATCACGATACTACACAGTATCGATTTTTTTTCCCCCCACCCCTAGTATTCTGTATTTATATGTAATGCAATACATTGCAATTGTAAAGTCACAATGCCAAGAACGAGCAGACAGTATCACCTCAGGACCAAGATTACCTATACTAATGTTTTGTCCCTACTTTTGAAATGCCTTCAAAACCTTACCCGTCTTTTACGGCAGTAATTCTAGTTCTGTTAACATATTGCATTGAGGTTTGTTAACACTTTGGACAATAAGTGTTATCAAGTTTTATGCTTGATAAACAAAAGCAATAATCAAGCAACATTTCTGTACATGTATTTAGTAATGGTTGTATTACTGTAGTTTCTTGAGTACGACATTACTATACTAGATCACTATTTTTTTAAATATATATGTACCGGTATATGGAAATATCTGAATTGCATTTAAGGTGCAAGGTTTAAGTAGCAAAACAGATTATAAGCTATTAAGTCTGAAAACAAATTACAGTATTTGCACTGCTTATTGAAATATTCAATATCAATATAATGAGTTGTATCTGCAAGTTGTTTCAGTGCAGAATATTGTGCATGATGCTGCCCTCAAGATTGTTGAGTCATAAATGTATTTAAGGAGCCTCAGTGCAACGGTAACAGATGGGACATCCTGATTTCTTGGGATGGAGCAGAAATGTTCATTTAGCGTCTTGTTTGGATGTATATTGGATCAAAATTCTTGAAAAAAGGAAGAAAAAAATTTCTTCATTCCCACTAACAGTATTTGACTTAAGTTGCATGTAAATGCATCCAGTTTGTCAATGTGTGTCACTCTGATCTTTGCTGCAGAGTGGTGCATGTTTGATGGATGAAACAAGAATGAACTAATTTCTGAGTTTTTAATGTAGTTTTACTTTATAGTTACATTAATATACTTTGTCCAGACTGTTAGGATAGCCAAACCTTGTTTTCTGGTGACATCAAAGAGCATTGCCTTTTCAACAATGGCTGCTGGCGTCTGATAATTTAAACATTGATACTGGTACTGAACTAAAGTATCTTAGCAGTACATCTTTTATTGCATTCTTTTTTTCCTCTCCTTGCCAGGTGTAGGGCTGAGCAGCACCGCTCAGAGCATGCTGAGTCGACCCATGCAGAGGAAACTGGTTACTCTGGTCCACTGCCAACTGGTGGAAGAAGAAGGCCGTGTTAGAGCCATGAGAGCGGCTCGCTCTCTGGGCGAGCGAACTGTCACTGAGCTCATCTTGCAGCACCAGAATCCACAGCAGCTCTCGTCCAACTTGTGGGCTGCTGTCCGTGCACGAGGATGCCAGTTTCTCGGCCCAGGTAGATAGTTTTTCTTTACCCACAAAGTGAAATTTCCCTGAAAACAGTCAATTTATTCTCAGTAAAGACTAATTTGGAATGTGATGACTACTGAGTGTTACTCATCGATTCTGTGTTTGTTTTTCCTTTCTCAGCCATGCAGGAAGAAGCCCTAAAGTTGGTCCTCCTTGCTCTTGAGGATGGCTCTGCTTTGTCAAGAAAGGTGCTGGTTCTATTTGTAGTCCAGAGGCTTGAGCCACGGTTCCCTCAGGCTTCCAAAACTAGCATAGGCCACGTTGTGCAGCTTCTCTACAGGGCCTCCTGTTTCAAGGTATTAATCTGGCTGAAAACCAGAAGAAATTTATTTTATTATTTTGATATTTTTTATAAATATTATTTAATATTTGTTTTGCTAAATATAGGTGCAACCCTTTCTGTGCAGAATTTTCTGTTGTATGTATGTAAGAATTTCTTTCAGAAAATAAAGGTAACTAGCTCATTTTGTGGCTTTCTACTAGGTTACCAAACGTGATGAAGATTCATCCCTAATGCAGCTGAAAGAGGAGTTTCGTACTTACGAGGCTCTGCGACGGGAGCACGACTCTCAGATTGTTCAGATTGCTATGGAGGGTGGATTGCGGATTGCTCCTGACCAGTGGTCTTCTCTTTTGTATGGGGATCAGTCTCACAAGTCACACATGCAGTCTATTATAGATAAGGTGTGTACTGGAAGTAAATCTATTTCAGTTTGTCGTTTTCACATACTGTACACATTTCAAAGAATCATTTAAAAAAAAAAAAAAAAAAAGTATTAGCTCTGTTGGTCATAAAATGTTCTTACATATGAAAGCTGAAGTACCAAAGCATTAACTATTTATTTTTATTTATTTTTTTGTTATGTGTATAGCTGCAGACCCCAGCATCTTTTGCTCAGAGTGTCCAGGAGCTGACAATTGCGCTGCAAAGGACTGGAGACCCAGCCAACCTCAACAGGCTGCGGCCCCATCTGGAACTTTTGGCCAACATTGATCCCAGTCCTGGTGAGAAACACACCCGCTATTGCGAGGACAAGTTGGTACATGCAGTGTCAGATGCAAATCCAAACTATGGCTCTTGTGTTTTCCCAACCCTCTCTCAGAAATCTTTGTTATTGGCCAAGTTTTGTTTTTTCAGGAATCAAGTTAAAGTTCAGGTTACTTGAGTGGTTTATTTATTTATTTATTTATTTATTACACATAAGTAGCTTAATTCTGGAGTCATAAGTCACCCATCCTCACATGCACACTCTCAACAGACAACAAATAAGCATAGTGCAAAATACTGAAAACATGCCACAGTGATATGGCTGATATGTTTCTACATGGATCAAAGTTATTTGCCCTTCCCTTTACTTATCCATATTTTTTTCTTCCCATAATACTAGTAGAATTGATTTCATCATTCATGTCTGGGAATCTTGCCACTGAACTGTTCTGTCATTTCTTGAATGTCATTAATTCTTTGCATATTTAGGTAAAACCTGACAGTAAACTTTGACAGTGATATACCTCCTTTTATATTGAAAATGTGCTTTCTGCACCAAGAAGTCAATTGTATATTTTATTCCTTTTTGAACTACTTGGCTTTTGGTATCGCTGAGGTCACCATGCATTCCTTTTTTTGAAGCAAATAACACAATAGTAAAGTTTGTCACTGGTTATGTCTTTCTCATAGGTCTGTATTATCTATTCGGCCAGAAAGTTGCCTCTTTTTGTATATAATAAGACTTTATTCTATTGTGGAAAGCTCCACTGAACAGTTACCAAATGCATATTCAGCCCTTGGAATCAGCTACTGCAGGCTATCGCAAAGCTTGGTCATAAAGCTGGTTATTAAGCAATTGTCCAGTTACTGTTGAGCCTGTAAAAACGGAGCAACTCTGTTAAAAAAAAATCAAATGTTGTAATAAATTGTCCTGAATTGACCTTGAATTCAAGCTGAAAGTCTACACCTCAGTAACCAAATTCCTAAAACTATGCTAACAACCAAATACTCCCATCAGTATGTTGGATTTGTCCTGTGTAGTGTGACTTCTACTATGTGGCTCAAAGCACACATCTGTCTCAGCTGATAGAGAACAGCCAATTTAAAATGTATTAATCCTTTTTTCCTATATTATTTATTGTTTGTCTAGATGCTCCTCCTCCTACATGGGAGCAACTTGAGAAGGGGTTGGTAGCAGTGAAAACAGTGGTACATGGCCTGGTGGACTTTATCCAGAACCACAGCAAGAAAGGAGCCGATCCTCAACAGGTTAGTGTTTCTATTAAACTGCAAATAATGCTTGGAAAAAACAAAGCCAGGCTTTTAAACGGTCTAATAATGTTTCAAAGGCTTGTAGGAGATTTAGTCATGATGGTCCAAGACATTGTTATGACACTTGATTTTTGAATTTTCCGTAATTTGTAGCAAACCCAAATTTTTCAGGATTGTAAATACAGATTTTTTTAAATAAATAACTATATGAATAAATAAAAATGATTTTTGTAACGTTTCATCTTGTTGGATATAACATTTGTTTGCATCTGTTATTCGATGCAATTTTCTTAAATGGAGTTTTTACTTTTTGATCATATGCAAAAGAAATCTTTTTTTTAAGCCTCCTCAGCACAGCAAATACAAGACTTACATGTGTCGTGACATGAAGCAGAAGGGAGGCTGTCCTCGTGGAGCCAGCTGCACCTTTGCACACTCTCAGGAAGAACTAGAGAAGTGAGTATTAACAACAACTTGCCAAAGTAGTGTGTGTGTGTGTGTGTGTGTGTGTGTGTGTGTGTGTGTGTGTGTGTGTGTGTGTGTGTGTGTGTGCGAGAGAGAGAGAGAGAGAGGTTTTTTTTTTTATTTCCCACTATAGAGCATCTCATAAAACAAAAAATGAATCATGGGGACCCCATAGTAGAAATGAACTTTAAATAGACTTTGAAATGAAATGGTTTCAGTGGTTGGGCTGTGCATGAGTTCAGATGGGGCTGCAGTTAACCCATGAGGGGAGATGAGTTTGATATCACTATTCCTTAATGTAGATGCTTTAAAGCTGAGGGTGTGTACTGCAAACTTGTTACACCAGAACTTTTTGGTAATAAAATGATTCAAACTATTGATCTGTGGATGGGGTCCCCTGAGTCACCTGCTATAATTGTGTCCATTTTGGG
>NW_024582364.1:656980-667383 GCF_018398535.1 Haplochromis burtoni | reverse complement strand
TGTTCCTCAATTCAGTCACTATTACCACAGTGGTTTTTATACACTCTCAATTTTTCTGAAATATATGTGTATGTTGTTGTTGTTTTTAATATCTAAAAAGAATATGATATCATAATTTTTATTATATTTTATAATACCTACCTATTTACTTATTTATTTACCTATTTTAAGGTATCGTAAGATGAACAAGCGTCTGGCAGCTCGCCTCCCTGGCTCAGGAGGACTCTTGTCAGATGATCCTCTCGATGTAGCAGTGACCCGAAAGCCTTCACCCTTGGCCAATGGGACTGGTGGATCCTCTTTGCCCACGCTTATTGCTCGTGGCACCGACCCAGTCTCATATGAACTGCCGCGTAAATCTGTTAAGATGGACGGAGGGAGTCCCAGTGCCCCAGGATCACCTCCTGATGTGTGAGTATAGTATGCAGAAGCCAGAGAGTTAGCATCTTCATCAAAGCCACGGGTTTTCTTATCCCTAGGTCACAGAATGAGGTTATTCAGTGAAATTATTTGCTCTGTTAAACAGGATACATCAGATGTTGGAAAAATATTTAACAATGTGGGTTTATTCTTGTAGCCTGGACACTGTGCCCAAACATGGCATGACTCTGCCACCTCATGCCCTAGCCCACCCCAGGATTTCAGCAGATAACCTGTCAGTGGTTCCCAGAGGATCACCAGTGTACCCCCAGCAACAGCTCGCTGAGATGTACGGTGACACTCGTCCACCACCTTCTGCCTCTCAGTATGAGCCCCAACCATATACTGCAGGTAGGCATAATGTATGCGTATGATTGAAATTGTAGCATTATTATTATTATTTTAATTTACACTTAGAAGTAAATTGGAAGGTTTTGTTTTTTTTAAAATACTGTGACATTTTGTTTTCCAGGTTACCCCTACCAGCAGCCACCACAGTATGTTCCAAGAGATTACATCCGTAACCCTCCTCCGCATAGTGAGTCAGGACCCCCTTACCCGGATCCTTACCCTGGTTATGGCCCTCCAGAACGAACCTACCCGGCCCCTCACTCTGGTCAACAATTCTCCTACCCTCATCCTTCACACTATGACAGAGGTCGCCATATGTCCTACAGTGGTCCGCCACCTCCCCCTCAGCCTTACCCATCTCAAAGGGAAGGCTTGGTCAGAATGAGTCCAGCACCTCTAGATGTGCCCCCACCATCAACAGGGCATTCCAACTCTGTTTACCACCCAGAGCCCAGTAGCCGGGATAGATATGCAGCAGATGGCTACTATCCACCAGGTGCTCAACCTATGAATATCAGGCCCTATGTGAGGGTGAGTATGGTTTTAGATATGCTTTGTGCTCATTTCTCTTGGTGTGGATATTGGGGGGGGGGGAGAAAACTGTCAGCAGTTCAGCAGTCATTATTTGTGTGTGCATCTCACAGGGGCCATCATGTGGTGGTCCTCAAGCCAGCCTGGACTATCTGCATCGACGCCGGCAGGAGCTGTTATCCCAGCTGGAGGAAAGGAAGGTCATTTCGCCTCCACCTTTTGCTGCTTCACCCAATCTTACACATCCCTTCCCCAACGACTACCCTCCTGATGTTAGTACCCAGGAGATTTAATATACATCTGCTGTTTATGTCAGCCATTGTAATATTTAGCCTCTTATTTCAGGCTTAAAAGCCTAAAATAATCCTGAATGTAGTTGGTGAAGTAAAGCTTGAGTTAACTGTGAATATGGGTAAGTTTTAATAACTGCATGTGTTGTGTCTGCAGTATGACGAGGATAACTCCAAAGCAATTCCAAAATGCAGACTAGCCAACTATACGGGGCAATACTCTCCCTGGTCTTGTGAAACTATTGGCTCATACATTGGCACAAAAGATCCCAAACCCAAAGATGTTATGGTTCCTCCTCCTGTGGAGATGATGGTAAGCCTCAAGTGACAAACGAACATTGTGCTGATTTCTTGGGTTTTTCATATAATAATAACCTTTCCTCTCTTTATCCTTTTCTCTCCTTTTATCAGAATGTGGATGCTAAAGGCCTGAGGGAACCGTCGTTGGAGGCCCCTCGGAAGGGCACAGAAGTAAAGGATGATGACCCCATTATTCCATTTGGTACCCTGCCCACTGTGTCGCGCTTTGGGGCCATCTCTCGCACCTCAAAGACAGGCTATCAGACCACTGGACCTGTACAGGCCATGGCCTCCACTCCCCAGAACCCAAATTCTAAACACATGGCCATGCCAGGTAAGAGCCCACATGGACCGCAGTCTTATTGCTTTACTGACACTGGTAATTAAATGGAGCATATTGTTTCTATTGCTTTGTCTAGAGCAATACACACACAAGAAGAAGAAAAAGAACTTAGCTCTTTAATTCAGTGACTCATTGAACCTCCTTGTGCAACAGCTTTTAGCAGCTACAGCATTTCCTGTAGCTGCTTCTGTGATTTGGGACTATTCCCTCATTACTGTTTCAGTTAATCAATATTTCTGCAACATTCATCAGAAATACAATGAACACTGTATGTTTATCATGCATCTAGCAACTCAAGTAGGTTAACGTCAGGATGCTGACTTGGCCATTCCATAGCGCAAATTATCTTTGTTGAATTACTTGTGTGCTTTTGGTCACCAGGCGCTTAGACTGCAAAGAAACGCCAAACTATCAATACTCCCTCCTAGAGCAGGGAGATTTGACTAAAAATATTTATCACGATATACATTTGAAAATTTGCGATAACGATATAACTGACGATATAATTGACACTAGACAAAATACTTTACAACTCCTCAAATTTGTTAGTGCATTTTCAGTGGAAATTGGCCGACAAATCCTCAGCATAACCATGTATAATATCCACAAAACTTAAAAAGAGGTTATACATACACAATACCGTAATATTATGTTGAAGCACCGTACATATCACTCGGCGAGGCTCCAGCCTACGGTAGCCGTAATGCTCCGACAATCCATCAAGCGGTGCGGCTTCGTAGCTTAGCAAAGTCGTACTGAAACATTTGACAGATTTTTGAGCGCTGTGTACCACATAAAATCGTTTCGAGGTCAGTAAACACAACCAGAATTCATACATAAGGCACACGGGATTATAAGGGGCACTGCCGATTTTCAGAAAAATCAAAGGATTGATTTTAAGTGTGCCGTATTTTCCAAAAAACACAGTAATAACGACAGCCCGCTAGCATGCTCTATCTGACAGATGAAAGCCAAACCAGTTCCACCACTGAAGTTGCAACATTTTTACAAACCAATTCTGGTTCATCCGTTTCATTTAACGATCCACTTTCGCTCTTCTCATTCTGCGTCGCTGCCATGTCCGTATGTAAACAAAGGCGCTGCGCATGCGCGTTTTACCCATATTCTATTGCGATATTTCATTTTCTTATCGTTGCCCAACATTACACCGGTATTACCATGAACGGTATGATATAGCCCAGCCCTACTCCCTCCACCATGCATCATATGGAAATACACTAATTTTCGAGGGTGGTGTAGCTTAGTATCTATTCGCAGAACGTTTTATCAGAAGTGGCACATCCTGTTTTTTGTTTTTTTTGCTTTTTTTTTTAAGGCAGTAGGATCTTTCCATTTCTACATTTAATCACTTTTTTCTTTTCTTTTTTCTGATTTTCTGGGGGTTTTTTTTTTTCTCTTTTCTTTTTTTTCTTTTTTTAAATCAAGTTCTAGATATTTCTGCAAGTCATTTTGCTGCATTTTGGGTACTTTTTCACTACTTTCAAGATTGCTCATTGTGCTCTTGGTGTGAAGTTTTTTTTAGTTTTTCTTTGTTTTTTTGCAGGACACCCACTCATATGAAGAGTAGAAACAGTCCTGAATTCTTCTTCCGTTTGTAGAAAACGTGCCTGTTGCAAACTGAACAGCATTTTATTTAGAAACACTTCTGTAGCCCTTCTGTAGTAATTCTTATAAAGTGCTTTGAAGGCTGTCATGCTCACGTCACAATGCACATCAAGCAATTGTTTTTAAGAAGAGCGGCCTTGTCAGATCAGCTCCGGCTATATTTATAGGAAGCCTCACCTGTACAAGCATACTTCTAATCTGATTTTGTCAATTGTGATACACAAAGTAGTTTTTGAAGAAGGTTTAAGGAAAGATGTTATGTTTTTATTCATTTATTTTTGTCCCCCCACACACAGGATTATAAGATAAGACAGCTTTTATTAGTCCCAGAGATGGGAAATTCACATTGTTGGAGCTTCAAAGTAAACAAGTGTAGTATTCAACACACGGGAATACTCATAGAGCATAGTCATTTCACATAATTGTAGTGTTTCATAATTGCAATTGTTAAGAACATAGTTCTGTTGTACAATTTACCATTTTCCCTCCAGCAGAATACACATATGGAAGCCATGGAGGATGGGGTGGAACTTCATATCCCACCCACCAGAATGCCTCCTCCTCTCAGGGACATTTTAGTGAGCGGTAAGTCCTATATTTGTTTAATCTGTTTGTTATTCTTGTGGTTGTTTTTTTTTGTTTTTTTTAATATAGTCAGTAGATCATCATGTGAATTGTGTATTTGCCAAATATCAGAAATGCCTTTGTTAAAGATTGTGAAGCAGTTATTTTTTGCTGTTGTAGTCTACCCATGGCAGCCTCAGACAGAGAGCAGTTAAAGATTGAGCTACAGCAGGTGAACCAGCAGATCAGCCAACAGACACAGATGCACAGCATGGAGGTTTGTACAATCTGTTACTAAGGAGTATCTATAAATGTCTAGAAAGACCCATATCGTTTTGATCAATTTTTATGCCACAAGAGGTGTGAGGTGCTCAATATTATTGATTTCTTGATTACCTATTTATGGCTCGACTCTCCTTTTTAGATTAAAAATTGACGTGGCGAGAAATACAAGCTGTTTACCTGGTGTCTAGTTACTATCAACATATATTCAACACTGAAATATGTGTAATGAATAAAATGAATGTCCCATTTTAAACCATTGTTTTCCTGACTATTGCTAAAGACTTCCAGATTGCACATTCACCCTCCTACTCATTACTTCCTGTCTTTCTGCTACAGGCTGCCAGTAATTCTTTACTCCTGCAGAGGGAGGCCAGTGCATTGGCTACTCACCCTGGCCAGGGCCAGGCAGCAGTAGCCTCACAACAGCAACAACCCAAGTGGCCATCAGGGGGAGCAAGTGCAACAGCTGTCTCCAGTGAACAGCTTAGCCTGGAGCTTCACCAGGTTGAGAAAGAGATCGGCAAAAGGACCCGTGAGATGGCTATGGTAGGAGTGGTGGCGAGTTGTTGAACACTAACGAGGGATGTAACAGTTTAACCATGGATTTTGAGAGAATTTGGGATTAGTGTGGATGTGGTTAAAACGTCCTGATGGGTGGGTTTTTGGCAAATTGACATCTAGATCTTTATGAGCTGTGTGTGATGAAATATTTTATTGGGGGTTATATCCATTTCCAAACCAGGAAAACCAGGTGGTCCATGATGTTCAGCAGTACAAGATGAAACCTGCTGAGAATGGACAGCCAGAGCATAAGACTCCACTGGAAGAAATTTCCTTGGCGCTTGCGTGAGTATGAACATGCTTAAATATACTACGTCCCCCTGAATATGAATATTTTATATTATTTCCATTCATGTCTTGTTCTGCTTTGTCTGTTTTCTCTTTTCTTCATACAGTGAGGTGTCAAATGGCTCCAGCGGTCTGCCGGAAAGTGCAGTGGGCGGGTCCATGCTGTCACTGACGAATAAAGCATCTGCATTGAGCTTATGTTCAGATCCAGGTGTCACTGGTTCAGAGCTACAGAAGAATGGTGTTGTCCATTCCTGCTCTTAGGAAGTACACATTTACACACATTCAAAAGCATGCACAGGCACACATACACCCATTCTATTTAGAAGATGAGCAGTATCTGCCGTGATGAATTTTCTTTCTTTTTGTTCTGTGAATGAGCTTTTTTTTTTTTTTTTAATGACTTTCCTTGCCTGGAAACCAGGGCATATGATAACATTTCTTGTGTGTGTTGTTTTTTTCTTTTTGTTTTTTTTTTTGTACTGGGTTTAGATTAACAAGGCTCACAGTAGATTCAGGAAGAGAAAATGGTGGTGACGTTGACAGTGTCATTACAACTTTATTTAAAAAGTATATGCATATTCAACCTCAACGGTAAAATTATAGCAGAGTATTTGATCCTCCTGGAGAAGAATGTTGGGTTAGTTGAACGGTTAGGTAAATAGGAGCACCTTGTAACATCGCATACACTCTGAATAAATTCTGTACGATCTGGTTTATGATTGACGATGGCAGAAATGTCACTCTTGGTACTCACCCCCCAAAATCGTAAGAAAAAAACAAAAAAAAGAGGTTGCCCAGATCTGGATGTCTGAGAAGGGAAAAGCACTTCAATATTCCACCTGGATTCAGCTAAAATGGGCATGCAGGGCGTTTTTAAAAATGCAGTGTTACACCACATGCACTTCCGCACCTGCCATGAGAAGTATGACTTTTATTTTTGCATTTTATGAACACGTGTCTGTTTCATATTTGAAAGCAGTTTATAATATATTTAATTGGAGCATTCTGTTTTAAAGATTGCATTAAGTCTTTGATAATGAGCTTTCCGTGTTTTCTATAAGGGAACCTACTAAGTGCTTCTCTTGATTTATTTTTATTTTGTTTTTTTATGTGACCCTGATGTGATTTGGTTGCCTTTCACCAATGCTCCTGACTGTCTGCTGCATTCAGTTCAGTCAAAGTTGTTGTGAGCTTGTGCATGCAGGTTACCAAACGGAGATGGTGCACCTTTTTGTATCAGGAGTCACTTGAATGACTGTGAAGTTGACCTTAAAACATCAAGGCAAATAAGGGATTTCCCTCCTCAGAGATTCTCATCTGGCCACACAAAAGGCCTCCCCATTGGGATTATCTTGTCATTTGTTCTCCTAACTTCTATGAAGTTGCCTTCCCTTGTGTATGTTTTGTTAAATTTTTGTCTTACTTTTTTCTTGCTTTACATTGTTACGATTTTGGGCGATGATGCTTACCTTGTGAAGGTTTTATCCAGCTTAGTTGAAGACACACTCTCCTCTCCGTCATGAAATGGCTATAATTGGCAGTGAGTCCAGAAAGGTTGCTGTTGTAGCGTTCTTGGCTGCATTAGTACATTTGAAATCATGTTTACAGCTGAAGAAAGCAGTGTTATTTACTGAGGAGTGGCTGGAAACCTTCAGGAACGGCTGTGCTTCGATCAGATTAATAAATTCATTCACCTCGCATTGAGTGTATTTGAGTGTCTTTGCTGACTGGTGCGATATACAGCTCACTTGGTCACTTTTTTTTTTTTTTTGTTCACAACCTGCTGTCATCATCACCATCATTAGAACCATTATTGCTCTTTCTCCATCATATAAATTGTTTACTGCTGATGCTCAATAGAGAGCTCGTTGCCTTTTTGTAAACAGTTAGCATGATTGGCAAAAGTTTTACTGCTCTGCTGACAACGGGTGAGTTCTTGTTCTTGAACGGTTAAAGCATGGAGGAGACTCTGTGGGTCGAGTTGTTTTAGTTTAACATAAAACCTTTTCTTTCACATGAGGAATGCTGAGAAACTGGCACATTGTTGACACCGGATGAGTCAATTATTTTAAGGCACAAATGTTTTTGTGCTGTGCAACATCCTCATCTTGGCTGTTCAATGGGTATCTTTTCCAGTTTGTCAGCACCACGACAGCAAAAGTTGTGGATTTTCTTTCTTTTTTTTCTTTTTTTTTTTAAGTTTTCCAACCACACTTAAAGCCTCTGGCTGCTCCTTGCTACATTTATTGTTTAGGTACACAGCTCACTTATACATATGAGTATGTATCCATACATTAATATACTAAAGCACTATTAACGTGCCACCTCTTATCCTACTCGCTCAGCATTTATATTAAATGATCTCTACTTAGAATCAGCAAAATGTTTTTGTTTTTTTTAAAATTTGTTTTCGGTCCACTGGTTGCCAACACAGACTTTATCCTTTCCCAGACGAAGGACTTCTGTGTGAATTGATGTGTGTTCACTTAAATCTTTTGTGTTCAAACAAAGATTAGACTATGCTTCCGAAGAAGACAAAATTCATAACTTTGGAAAATTTATGGAAATGTTTTGTGTGTGTGCTAGATTGTATTGTAGATGTATCCTGGATAAGTTGTTTATTGTTGTTCTCCCCCTTCATTGTGCTGTACCGAGTGATAGAGTTGAGGTGTTAGGAAAGTTTTGGGGTTTAGCCCACCATTGCCCCCAAGAGAATTAGCAAGAAGTCTTTGATGAAAGGTTAGCCTCAAGTCTTCATCTAGTGCGCTCTTTTTTTTTTCCTGTTTCTTTTTCTTTTTAGGAGCTAATTAACACTGAATTGGCATGATGGACTCAGACCTTGGTCCCACCACCCAAAAAATGCAATGATACAATAATCTAAATCTGTCAAGATTTGATTAGCTTTTTTGTTTGTTTGTTTTTAAAGAATGTTGACTTGGCTTTTTGTAGATTTTCTTTTTTTTCTTGGCATTAGTTGAGTGAATTTATTGACATGCAAGTCTTAGTCAACACCTGACCTGATGTGTGCAGCTTTATGAGCACTTGGTGACATTCACATTTTGTTTTTGTGTCTGTGTGTGTCTGTGTGTGTGTGTGTTTTCTAATTTTTATTTGGGGGTGTTTTGCCGGGGGGGGGGGGTTTTTTTTTTTTTTTTTTTTTTTTTTTTTTTTTGTTTTTTTACAACTATTTGCAAGAAATAGGGCCATCAGCTTAATTTAAAAAAAAAAAAAAAACAACAACAGGGAACTGCGTTGGTCGGTAATTGGCTAAAGATTTAATGGTGTTAATTCAGTATTTTGTTTCTAACAGAAGTTGATGAAATTTCCCACAGTGCTGATCCTGCCAAACGGGTCACTGCAGGTCTGAATGAGCCGAAATGACTTTAGCTTTGCAAAAACTGGCATACCGTGATATATGGGGTGTTTTAAACAGCGAATAGCAAACACGTTAATTTCAATATTCGGTGTGTTTTTTGTTTCTGAGTGGAACCGCTGCCTATACCCCATATTTGCATAACCAGTTAAACCCCTCCTCTACCACCCTTGACCACTGAACTCTGTTACTGCTGTTTGAGGCTCACATTTTATTCCCGGACTTTCTGGGGAAATTCGCAAATGGCTTTTTTATATAATTACTCCCGTGTAAAATATCTCTTAAATTAAGGTACAGGTTTGATTTCAGCAAGAAAAATTTTTTTTATATGTATATTATACTCCATTAAGGAATGTCTAGAATTATCTTCCTCCAATGTGGATGTAGCCATTATTACGCCATTTTATGACTTTGTAAGAGAATTCACTGTGTGAAAATTGGTTTGCATTTTTGTATAATACAATCTGCTTTTTTTTTTTTCTTTTTTTGATATGAGAGGGAGGTCAAACTGGAAGTTTGAAGAGGAAAACAAGAACCTGTGAAATTGAGAAAACAAAATGTAACTTATGTACAACAGTGATTCTAAGCTGAGGGAGAAAGAATAAATGATATTGCTAACTCAATGGTTTTGTCATTGTTTTATTTTGTGAAATGGTTCAGTATTTTTCAAGATGTGAATGCTGGGAGTGGACTCATAGGTGTGGTCTTCAGCACAGATTCCTCGTGGTAGCCATGTCTGTTCAACCTGTATACTGTGGTCTTGAGCAGTGTTTTCTGAAGATCTTTGAGATTTGTTCTTTGGAAGTTGTCTGCTTCTTTTTTCCTCATATCATTTTCAGTCCAGTCCTTGTATGTGATCTTTGTACCTGAAAGGAATTGTTTTGTTTTTGGGGGTTTTTTGAGCCACAGTGAGGCCACATCATCATTCAAGCATTGAAAACGTGCCTGCTTCAAGAGATGAAACTGTGTTGTGACTACATGTAAGCCAACCTGGCAGAGAACCAATTTTAAACATTTAGGCTCTTTGTTGCCAGCCGCCTGGTAGAAAAACACATTTTGTTTTCTTTCCTTTGGCATTTTTTTTTTGTAGATTAAACTAAAGGTAACAGTATGACAAACATAAAATAGTATTTTTGCATTAGCAACATGACTCCCAAAGAACTGTTAGTTGAAAGCTTGGGTTCTTTTTGCATGGTGTGCAGTGTGTCCTTAAGAAATTTGAGGATACTGGACATGTGAAGCACAAAAGAAGATCATTAACATCATCATGTATTTTAAAAAGACAGACCTGAGAGATATCTGGCCTTAATGTTAATTAAAGCTTCATCAAAAATGGTCTCAGTAGGAAGGGACACGGGGAGAAAAGACTGAGGTATGCCAAATTACACAAGAACTAAACTGAAAATCAGTGGTGACAGGTCTTGAGTCATTAATCCAAATTTGAAATATTTGGTTTAAATAGTCATGT
>NW_024582364.1:636226-639478 GCF_018398535.1 Haplochromis burtoni | reverse complement strand
GTGTTTTTTAGTTTGCAAGTGTTTTTTAGTTTGCAAGTGTTTTGGAGTTTCAAAGTGTTTTGGAGTTTCAAAGTGTTTTGGAGTTTGTACGTGCTTTGTCTCTAGGGGCCACCGTACCCTAGAGACAAAGCATGTACAAACTCCAAAACACTTACAAATTCCAAATAGCACGCACAAACTGCAAAACACGTACAAAATCCAAAAACACGTACAAACTCCAAAACGCGTACAAACTCCAAAACACTTAGAAAACACGTACAAAATCCAAAACACACGCAAACTCCAAAAGACTTACAAAATACAAAACACACGCAAACTCCAAATCACAACGGAAGTGCTCCAGGACGCTAGGGGCAGTGTTGAGCTCGATTTGCAAAATAAACGGCAAGTTTGTTGCAAACACATGGGCTGTATGGGACTGTCTAGTCTCGGTCGTGCTTCCCAGGTTGCCTAGCAACCATGATACTAACCGCTGGAAACGTGTCATACAACTTTGACAGAAATGAAGGAGAACATATTTTGTTCATTTGTTTGTTTGTTTGTTTCTACAAGAGCTTTGTGTGATTTGATAAGTATCTGAGGCTGAGACCACAGGACTGTAAAACATGATTTTTGGGCTTCATTTCTGTACTGAACAGTCATTTAAGATTCGTTAGTAAATAACAATAAGCTAATGTTGTTCATGAGACTAAAGTCATATCACATTGGTAATGTAAATATAATATGGCCAATATTATAGTTATTATATTAATCATTATTAGCTATTACAGCAGTGAACACGAACTCTGTGTCAAATACTGAGCTTCAGTACAGATTCAAGTTGCAGTTATTTATATGTCTTATCACCTTAAATCTTCACTCAAGACAAGTATCTTTGACAGTGCATATATAGGTGTATCATATATAAGAGACAAATGTTGTTCCTTCCCAGTCCCAGTGCACTTGTTAGCATGTTTTTGTTCGTGCAACTGGTCCGTTGGGTTATTGTCTCCCCAGAAACATTTCTGTTGTGTCTTGTGTGCTTTTGCAACGTTTTTCTTTTTGCAGCATTTTTCTTTTTGCAGCGTTTTTCTTTTTGCAAGTGTTTTCTGAAGTTGCAGTCCGTTTGGCCTCTCAGGGCCACCGTAATAAGAAGAGGAAAAGGATCATATGAAAAACGAAAATGCCTGTGGCATTAAAAGTGAGATTGGCTTCTCTCAGTTGTGATGATAAACTGCAGAAGTTATTATGCATCTATATTTTTCATTTGTCTTCTGACTGGAAAGATAGACACATTATGCCATTATTTAAACTATTTAACTTGTCAAGATCTCTTTACATTTACTAAACCTCAGTTAAGCCAGATGCATAAGTTTATTATGATGACCTCTAGTGGAAGCTACCAAACAAGGCACACCATTGTGTAGAAGTCTTGAGCCACCTCCTTTTTAAAAAAATCTGTATAGTTTCTTAGAAAAATGTTAATAATTCCATACATTTTCTATTTGTAATTCATCACTAAATCCATCAGTTTTAACAAGATGAAGAACACAACTGACTGAAATGCAGGTGCAAACAATGACAGAGCCTCCACCGTGTTTTTAAGATGGCTGTACACAATCAGTGTCATACCTCTCTCCTGACCTTTGCATAAACTGACAATTATTTGAACCAAAACTTTCAGATTTGGATTCATCACTCCATTCATTGCTACTGATTTTAAGTCCAGTTCTTGTGTAATGTGGCATACCACCTGTTTTCCTCCCTTAAGAATGGCTTCTTAACAGCCAGCCTTCCACTGAGACCATTTCTGACGAAGCTTTAGTGAGCAGTAGATGAACCAGATGCATCTCTCAGGTTCTGTCAGGTCTTTGCTTTTTTCCTGTTTCTTAAGATACTTTTCTTCTGCTGCAGAAGAACTTCTTTTGTCCTCCATTTGTCGTGTTTCCTTAAAATTCTTAGGACACAGTGCGGCAAGTTTTCCACTAATAGCTCTTTCTGAATCACCCTGTTGTAGTACAATTTTTACATCTGTCAACTGTGTTTGGTGTTTTCCATAGATTAGACTAAAGAAATTGGAACAGACAGGCTGCTAGTAACAAAGTGTGTAAAGATATAATTTAAAATTGGTTCTTCACCAAGTTTTCTCTGTATTTCAATGTGTAGAGACAGCACTGATTCACCCCTCGAGTTTGCTGCCTTTTTTGTGCTTGAATGATTTATTCCTCTGAAAATGGTCAGGTACAAGGACTGGACTAAAAATGGGTGTAAAAAGAGCCAGTGCCCAAAAGAAAACTCTGATACCAACTTTAGAAAGCTGGCTCCTTAAAGGCAAAATATAAAGAAATTAAGGGTGGTTCAAGACCTTTGCACGGTGTTGTAACTGAGTTTAGATGAAGACATGATTTTGACTGTCTTGTCAAACTTAGGCTACAGCTAAGCTTTATTTGAAAAAATGTTTGATCACAACATGAACTTTTATTTTGGTTTTTCATTTTGTAGACTTTTTTAAAGGGTTTAAGAAAGTATGGAATGATCTTTAAACTCACTTCACAGTTTTCTTGTATCCTCTTCTTTTTGGTCGATTTTGGTATTGTCACAACTCCGTTCTTAGAAACACAAAATTGAAAATATTCAAGAATAATTAGAATTTCAGTATACACAATATTTTCACACCAGAGATGGAAATCATGTGATGAGCGTGACAACCTGAATACTCCAGTGGATGCAAATCTGAGCTGGCGTGCGTCTGTGCTTTTCCGCTATCTGGAGAACAGTGGGATTGTTGAAGACTTGACCCTTGGCCAGAGGACTATACCCTTCAAACACAATTCCCTCCTGACGACAGTACTGAATCAGGTGATTTGGCTGCTGGAAAGGATGGTACTCAACCTGATCAGTTAAAACAGCATATAAAACAATAAAGTCAATGAGCTGAAGGAAGTTTTATGGCATAAAGAAAGTCAACCTGAGTATCTTTGCACAGATTCTAGCTTAAATAAATGCTAAATGGATAAAACTACCTGGTTAACATGTGGTATCACAGTACAGTCTTCTTTCAGCTGTTCCAGGTGGTGGACCAGAAAATTGCTGACCCCAATAGCACGGCACACACCTATATTAGCAAACAGAGATATGTATGCTTTGTGAAATAAACTCTTTTACTACTATTAAGTGATATGTATTATCATCACTACTTCAGTGATTATCCAGCTGTAAAACTGAAGCTAGTCTTTTAATTAAATTATGAACATAATTCCCAAGGATAAAATT
>NW_024582364.1:621279-634338 GCF_018398535.1 Haplochromis burtoni | reverse complement strand
GCATACATAACTGCATCGTGGGAGTAACCACCATTATGTGATGTGCCTGGCAAAGAGAAAAACACACAACATTTATACATTTAAAAAAAAAAAAACAATGGTAATTATTATAATATAGACTTTATATTTCCCACAGTGGGGAAATTCACGTGTTACAGCAGCACAAAGGTCAGAAAGAAAAGGTGAATTAGAGACATATTAGAAACATGAAAACAGAAAAATAAATAAGATAAAATAGTGTACAAATTAAAAAGACAAAATACTATACAAGAGTGAAGTGTACTATGAGCAAATGGTTGCTATATAAAGTAAAATACACTAGAAGACATTTTAATGATAGTGTTATGTAGTTTAATTCAAACTTGACCGCGTATTAGCGCTGACATAAATATACAGTGTATTCATAAAAGGTATAAATACATACAAAATATTCACATATCCTGGATTAAAGGATACTGAAAAACCCGTTTGTGTACGCAACTATTTATTAGTAGTATCAACTGTATTGGAGGAATTAGACCAAACGTTTGCCTGTGGATAAACTGACGAACAGTAACACTACATATTTTTTTCTTGAATTAAAACCTGATAGGTGTCAGTTTTACTTGTGGATTTACTTCCCTATTGCATTACTTAAAAAGTTTTTAAACCAACCGATTCAGTTAACAATCACTGTGTCCTAGGATTGCATAATGCTTCATTCAGGTTTGTGCTAGCTGGTTTAAAAACAGTGAGTGCCAGAGTAAAACACACCCAAACCAAGCACGGGGATCTGCAGACCATTGGAAAGTGGTACTGTAGGACAGTTCAGGACCGACGCCAACGGCATGTTCACTTCACCAGAGCTGAGCAATCTGGAAAAACGTTTTTGTTTTGTTGTTAACTTTTCTTGCTTTAACGAGGAAAGTCATTCCTCGTTAACATATGTTATTCCCCAAAAAGAATACTATTAATACACTCTTTTTCATTAACAGTGCATTAGATTAACTTACCTTTGTTGTAACCACTAGTTAGACTGGTTTTGTAAATTTCATTTAGTTGATTCTCCTTTTCTTTTTCGACCAACTATTATTAACATATTTGTAGAGGCGAAGATATGCCCCTGAATTAAAAATCAAGCCGCTGAACAAACATGGCGACAGTTCATCAGAAAGCCGAAATACGCGAGTGAAAATATATTTACGAGGTTGTAACGTAGAAAATGTATTTATAATGAGTAAGAACAAAATATTCATTTAACAAGAAATTTTCTCTATAATAAAATAGCTGCGTGGCTGTTGAGTACCATAAGTTACGGCGGGTGTTAAATTGGAACCGCTCTTAACTTGTACACTCTTTGGACAAAGTCAGCCAACATGGCGACCGTTTGAAAGAAAGGGGTTGAATGTTTGTAGTGCCAACAAAAATGAGGTCAGTTCTCCTTTCTAGAAAGAAAAATAGAATATGTTAAAATGTAACAGGCTAGATATGTTACGAGAGAGCCGACTAAACCGTTGTGTTCAAAACAAACGCTGGGCTAAAATCACGTTAAAGTTAGCTAAAATCAGTGCAACTACAACTACTTGCACAAGCTAAGCTGTCATTTCGGATACCCAAGATGGCTTAATTGATTTGCATGTTTAGTTATGGATACCATACAATCCTAACATTTATCACAGGCCATAGATTAACTAATTTCTGCTTAGAATACAACAAATCAGTCATAGAAACTGCATATATTGATTTTTTTCTCTTTTAAACTGGAGCTGAGATGGAAATATTAATAAATACTGCAAATCTGTGTGCAGGCTGCCCCGTTGTTGCTTTGGGCTCCGACGAACCTATTTGTTTTGGGCAATTCTGCTGATCCTCCTGGTTGGTGTAGTCTTGACAGCTCTGCTGCCACCTGCTGAGGACCAAAGAGGTGTTGCTGTCTTGGAGGTGCTACGAAGGGCAACCCCGCAAAAGCAGAATCCCGCACAGGTTCACCACGCTGACAGCTCGGAGGAGAAGAAGTTTACCATCATCATCCAGACTTACAACCGCACAGACGTTTTGCTCAAACTCCTAAACCATTACCAGGGAGTACCTCATCTTCAGAGAATTATCATAGTATGGAACAACATTGGAGAGCAGACACCTGCAAAGCTGTGGAGCTCCTTGGGGCCTCATCCGGTCCAGGTAGTCTTCAAGGAGCAGACCAGCAACCGAATGCGCAACAGACTACAACCATTCCCTGAAATTGATACTGATGGTCAGTACATCTGTCAGCTTGCACCGTATGTATTATTTGTTATATTTAAATACATTTTAGTCAGTGAACAGTAGTATTTTTGTTCTGCTCCTGTAGCTGTTCTGATGCTGGATGATGACACTCTCATCAGTGTACCTGACATCAGTTTTGCTTTTTCTGTCTGGAAGGTAATGAGTATCATAAACTTGAAAAATTTAACTGCAGATTTTAGCCGGCAAACCCTGAGTTGTTTTACTGTTGGGTTCCACAGCAATTTCCAGACCAGATTGTTGGATTTGTACCGAGGAAACATGTCTCAACAGCAGCAGGAGTGTACAGCTATGGCAGCTTTGAGCTGCAGGATCCAGAAACAGCAGGAGGTGACGTGTAGGTTGTTTATTTTTGGTTTTTGGTTTTTTTGTCCACATACCTTGCATGTTATTTGGGCCTGTACTACGAAGCATGCTCGACATACCCAGAATGTTTGTTGCTTATGTGGCTTCACTTATTTTTACATCAGTGCACATCAGTATACTTCTGTGTTTAATTTTAAACATATCAGTGAGAGAATAACAATCATATCTTAGTATAAAGAATAATGATCATAGCATTTCTATAAGGATTCACAGATGTCAGAAAATTCGTGCAGGGAGATTGTCAAAGCTTTTGGAATTGATGTGAGGTAATGTGCAAAGATCTCTCTAAGTTAATACCATGCATTTAGCATTTACCTTCCTTATAAAGTTCTTCCAAAGCTCTCCAGGTCTCAGCTCTCATCTCCCTGTTGGAACCACCAGGTGTCTTTGACTCTGGCCAGTGCATCAGGTACAGATCTTTAAAAACAACAGGGGTTAGAGGTCATGATGTAACAAAAGACAGCAAACTGCATTCGGTGTGGTGAACATGGATTAATTCAACTACATCACGAGCCATCACAGGTTTATTCAAGACATTTGTTCTGCAGTGACATCCCAGAAAACTGTTTAGCTGTTAACTGTTTTTAACTTTATCAATCAGACGGCATACCAAAATACTCGACCCCCATTTCCAAGCAGGAGTCCAGACAGGCCTTTTTTGCAGCTGTATATCCGTAGTCGCCGGGCCACAGTTTATTCGTGAGCCACAGATCACTTCGTGGAAGCCCACTTTCCAGACATACGTTTGCCTCTGGAACAAAAACCAGCCACAACAAATAGTGGGGAACCATGTGGGAAAGAAAAGTCCCAGAATTTTATTTGTATTGTTGTTGGCACAGCATATAAAACACTGGGACATGACCACAAGGTAATTAACGAATGATGCGCCAAGGACAAGCATGACAGCTGGCAGTAACTTCAACCACTCATATGGGTTACATCAAAAATCCACAGCAGAAGTCTAAATCAGCTTTAAGCTGTCACAAGAAAGTGGTTATAAACTTAATAGGTCCACTCTAGGTTTACCAGTCTGTCATGTGTTCATGTGAGCATGAACACATGAAAGAGGCAACTTCTGACCAATCACAGACGTGGGCAGATCTGAGCGGCCTGATTTTAGAAAGGAAGTTAAAACTGTGTCAGACCAGGCAATGTTAAGCTGTGTACAGTACAGGCTCAGAGCAACACGTGTTGCCAAAACAGTAGCGTGAGATTACAAGTATACGATTTAAATAGGCTTTATGAATGGAAAAGCACTATTATATTTATAAAGCCTAAGCTGAAGCCAGGCAGAAAATCTGGCAAAAATGCCATCTGTGCGAGTTAAGACTTCTCAGTATCCTTAAGACTCAGGATAATCTGTTATATCAATGTTTAAATGTGCAGAAAACAATTTTAACTTTATCTTTTCAGCTGAAACTGTGCTGGTGGTGTTTAATGGCTTGAGTGCAAGTTAAGAAAATATATACAAATAGAAATTAAAGATGGGCATAGCATGCTTGCAAATTTGATATCTAGTGTATATTCACATTATAAAGGCGTGGAAGACAATACAATCATTTTAGAAATAGAAATAAAGTTGCTCCTTTAGACGCTAGCTATCGGTGGACATGTCCGACATGTGTTCCAGGAATGGTGGCACCATTTCCCAGAGAAACGATTGGTTAGTAGATGGTGAGTTTGTACTTGTTGACTTTAAATTGAACATGAGAAAATTCAAGGCTTATTCAGGTAACTTTGGCATAAACCCTGGTTTATGAAGAGGGTTCATTTCTTAGGGGGTAGTTTACCTTGAGAATTTGTGCTGCAGACCTAACCAGTTGTGGAACAGGTTATATTTGAGATCAAGAGATAAAACGTCACTTCCTACTGCCCAATTCACTAGCGGGGACCACATTCTCATTTTAGGTTTGACAGCATTCCTAGTAAATAATGGCAGATGGCTTGAGGATGAATTGAGGCTGCAGTTTGGGGAAGGCCTCAGGGGGGATTGGTGATGGCTCCCAGGCTGGGAAGATCCTCATGTACTAATGAGAAGTGAATGAATTGTAAAAAAGGGAAGGGAGGGTGGAGCACAAAGATGAGAATGAACAGCTTGTAGTGCTCGGGAGGGTCCTATATTGATGGATTACTGGAAGGGATGTGTATGGAGGTGTGGTACCACTCCTGAAATTTAGATAAATTCTCTCCACTTAGCTTTCTGGAAAATGGTGTTAACATTGCTGTAAAATCCCCCGAGCCACTCTGAGCAGATAGTAAGAGGGTCTAATGTTTTTCATGAGTCTCTAAAGTCTTCTTTCCATGATGAGTAATAAATATAGATTCTTAGACACAACTAAACAGCAGCTGTTTTTCTTTCAACCTGCATTATAAATTTCCACAGCAGCGAATCACCATCGTATTGCTGAAAATGCAGAGTTAACCCTGAATTTGCATTGCTGCGCCACTAATCCTGCTTCATAGTACAGGCCTCTGGCTAGGTGTACTTTGTTTTTTAAGCTTCCATCTCCCTGCATTCCCTGCAGATACTCCATGGTGTTAATTGGTGCTGCCTTCTTCCACCGCCGCTATTTGCAGCTCTTTCAGGACCAGCCTCAAGCAGTGCATGCTTTAGTGGATGAAACGCAGAACTGTGACGATATTGCCATGAACTTTGCCGTAGCTCTGTATTTAAGAAAACAATCAAAGTTGGGTAAAATGAACAGAGCCTCTGGGGTCTTTATCAAACCCGTGGACCTCCGCAACCTAGAAAAGGAGGCCAGCAGTGGATACCAGGGGATGTGGCATCGTCCCGAACACCTTCTCCAGAGGTCCTACTGCCTGAACAGGTTGACACAGATCTATGGCTTTATGCCTCTTTCCTTCTCCAACCTGATGGTCTCCCAGTTTGGCTTCCCCAGTTATGCAAACCACAAAAGCAGGGGCTGAGGAAGTGCTGCATTACTGATTGCTCTGGATAAAAAGTAGACGAGATATAGCGTTCTGGTAAGTCTGTTTGATTAACATCATGTGACAGGGTGGAGGATAAGTTCGAATTATCTAACAGTCTGTGTGAGAGTGTGAGTGAGTGAGAGAGAGAGAGAGAGAGAGAGACTAAAAACTAAAAAATGAAAACTTTAATCTCATTGTACCTCTTTGATTTTTAGCCTACTCTTTTGAGTTTTAGGATTCTGAGCAGTTTTCTCATTCACAGCCCGACAGTGATGGACGCCTGATTTTTGGACAGCGAGGATTGTTAGAAGAATTTGCTGCACATGCCCTTGTCTGATGAGACATCCATATTTGATAAGCTAATCTGTATTGTTTACCAGGAACTGCCTTAAAGTTACCTTGAAGCCAAAAAAGTGTCAGTCTTTGATCTATTTTGACAACTTAACCTGCTTTATTAGTAACAGATTTAGACTGTCTTAAGATGTAGGTATGCTGTAGTTGTATTTAACCAAAAAAACTTTCCACCAATGTATCTGAATAAAAAGGAATTGTGAAAAGCATTTAACAGTGACTCTTTATGTCCAGGACAGGAATGTGATTTGATAAATAAAATGTTTTCTCAGGGCATGAAATCATTATTATAATGGTGAAAATAATTTATTCCCTGTTGAATTTGTAAATTTGCTCACTCACGAAGAAATGAACAGTTTCTAATTTTCTATGGCAGTGGTATTTTAATGGAGAAAGACAGAATATCAACCAGAAACCCCCCCCAATCAAATTCAGCAGGGGGTGAAATACTTCCCCCACTGTATGAGTTCAGGTAGTAATCTGGAGATGTCGGCATCTGAAGAATTAACTGAGTGTGTTTTGGCACCATGAGTCGTGGTATCTTTGTTCCAAATTCTCATATGTGCCAACTATAGATTAAACGCTTCCAATAAAACTTATATTGTCATGAATAGTTTTGTCACAGCTTTAATTTTAAACATATTGCCCTGCTGTGAGGAAAGTATTTCTAACCAAAATAGTTAAACTGCAGGTTTTTGGGTTTTTTTTTAAAAAAAAGTGACTTGGCCACTTTTTACTGTAATAGAGGGCACTGATAAAGAGATTTGTTACCAAATGAATTATTTACATTAGTAGGTATACGTGGGAGTGCCCATTTATCTAAAATCATTGGATATGCATATTTGTTCTATTTTTCTCTCAATGTAAAGCTAGTAGTTTGAATGAGAGTGTTAACAGAGGAAAAGGATCAGACAATAAAATTCTTTGTTTTCTAATGTGGAATTTTTGGTCTGATGGCTAATGCAGTTTTCCAGAACAACATGGACACAAAAACATGGATAAAAAGGTTTTTAGCTTTGGGTTACTAACACCTGTTTTCCACCAGTAATATGCCTAGTCTGGTGCTGGTCGATGGCCATATTTTGGAAAGTGTCAGAACTTAATTTTTGCATACTATATCAGACATTAGTGTCACACAGGGCCTAATCTGAATGCTAGATTTGGAAATTAGTGATAAATTACTTGCAGTAATATTCCCATTGCTTCTGAAATCACTCAATCCAAGTGTTGGGAGACTCATTTTTGTGGTGCCACCATTCTTTGTTGGTGTATATGTGTAGAACCAGTTTGAGATTTGGCAAAGCATCGGTGGAAAATGGCTAAATGAGGTAGCAGAGTTACAGATTACCGGTAGCATAACAGGTGCTTAAAGTCTACAAAGTAAACATCTCGACTGCAACGCTAGACATGAAGTTTCACCTGCTTTTAAATTTCAAGTTTGCAAGGCATTAAATCAGCAAATGCTCTTTACTAACTTTGGATGTGAAAACTAGATTTATTTATTAATAACAGTCCACTCCATGTCATTGGATAAAAGTGTCCTTGCATATTCTTTTGGATGGGTTCCAGTTCTTTCACAAAGAATTTTAGGGACTTATGATGTTGGTCCACCACCACCACCCCCGGGTCCACGTCCAGGCCTAGAACCTCGGCTGCCTGGTGAACGAATGTCATGCCACAACTTCACAAGGGGCTCCCTCTTCCTCCAGATGAGTTTATGACCATATGCCACATACCAACTGTATGAAGAGATGCATGGCACGGTAAAATGTGGAGAAAGCAGAACAAGATGCTCCCATTAGGCCACATTAAGACATTAAAGGATTTAGACTGATCAAAGCAGTGCAGAATCATTGGATTCTTTTTTCATGACCGAGTTCAAAAGCACAAAGCCTTCAAAACAACATTTTAATAATATTAGATATGTTCCACGGGCTTTAAGCTATATTTGTGACTACACCTGCAACTGTCACATAACCACAATTTTCACACTTGGGCCATGTTATGAGAGCAGGATATTAAAACTGTAATGTAAGTCTAAGAAAACAGTTAAACCCTCCAGAAAAAGTAAGTAATCAGATTTGGGATTAAGACAGTTTCATAAACCTTGAAACTGTATTTCATATTGTTAACATGGACAGACTTTGAGGAAAGGGTAAAAATAAGACCTGACTCACACTCCAAAGAGGGCTCCGCCAAGGTGAGCTGCATGGTCAAACAGCCGCCATCCCAACAGAAGTCCTGCTGTATCAATGGCAACTAGCGCTTTCAGAGCCTAAATATAAACAAAGGCAAAGCTGCATTCAGTGCGCTGGCATGCATACTTCCACAGTCACTCATACATGTACCTTTTTATTTGGTTCATCCACACTCGCATCTCTTCCTGCAGCAAAAGCGGGAAGGAAGACAAAAGCAACTCAAGCAACCACTCGTTATATCTGAGGTAGACAGAAGAGCATCTCTGAATGCACATGTCCAACCTTAAAGAAGATGGGCCACAGCAACAGAACCCCACAGTGGGTGCCACTCCTGTCAACTAAGAACTGAGGCTACAATTCCCATGGGACAACCAAAGATTGGAAAAACAACCTCATTTAGACACAACAGCCTGCCTGTGTATTGCTGCTGATCATGTTCATATGTTTATGACTACAGTGTGCAGGTCTTCTGATGGCTGCTTCCAGCGGGATAACACACCATGGCACAAAGGTCAGATCGTCTCGAACTAGTTTCTTGAACATGACAATGAGCTGACTGTAGTCACCGTGTTGAATCAGTGCCATGAAAAACTGGGGCATTTCTGAAGGCAATATGGATTCCAATCGAGCACTTGTAAGGTGTACTTCATAAAGTGTATGTAGGAAATAGGAAGTGTGCAGCACTTACTGTTCCTGCTGTGAAAGTGACCATGGGAAGGAAGATTATGCCAAGCTTGGCCTCTGGCATCTTAGAGCAGATAGCAGCGAGCACTGCCATGACGGCGCCGGACTGTAGATCAAAAACAGTTACTATCACAGCTGTCCATCATTTGAGTTGAGCTTTAAAATGGATTTTAGCAAATATCTTACCGCCCCTAATGATGGATAGAGACGCCCGGTGGCTGCCTTACATGTGTAACTGACCATAGTGGAAACCACACCTGAAAATCAAACATTTGGTAGCCTTTCTTACTTCCTGTTACCTATATTCTCAATAATCAGCCATGCATAGTACTGAAAGGCCCTAAAAGTTTGAGTGTCCCAAAATTATAAATTTAATAAATGATGAAGCAGCGAGTTTCAGTCAAACATGAAGCAAAGAGATCATTAAACTATCCACCCTGGATTAAACACTAATGTTAAAAATATTCAAGTATTGTGTTTAGATTTAATAAATGTTATCAGACTCCAGTTGTGTGCTTTATTTGACTCACCAGCAGACAGGTAAACTGCAAGAAATTGCTCTTTCCCCAAAAGAGAGACGATCCCTGAGGAGAATATCCATAGGACATACATGTTGGCCACCATGTGGATGATGGAGTAGTGACTGAAGGAGGACAGGGCCATGGGAAGGCAGCGTGTTTCTGGAAGAGGAAGAGGAGAGGGAAAAAAAAATGCACACACTGCAAACACAAAGAGGACATGATCGTGTAGCACAGGTGAACTCACTGGAAGCTGGGTTGGACGTGAAGTACTTAAGCATACTTCTCTGCATTGAAGGGATCCGCCAACAGCAGAGGACGGCGGCATTTAGTGCGATAATACCTAGAAAAAATTAATAAATAAAAGGTGCCAACTATGAAGAAATGCAAAGAGATAAATAAAAAACAAAAAAAACCCAGACACATAGGGTTGGGTATCGTCACTGATTTCTAGAATCAATTCGATTCCCATTCACAAGCGCAAGGTCCTGAATCGATTCGATCCATGATTCGGGGAAATTTTGCCTCAGACAGTCAGAAATATTATAATTCTGATCACTAATCAGTACATATCCATATTTTATATCTATAAAAAGAAACCTTACACTTGTGAGACTTTATCAAAGGTGTGAGCATCACAGCAGATGCCTTTGTGTCAAAGTAACAGAGGATAAAACACAGACAAACATGAAGGCGATTTTCCTGGCCTGACTTTTTATAGCAGATAACCTTAAAAATATTCTGCAGTAGAACAAAAACTGAAGAAAACCATGAATCAACATGAACATTACCTGATGCTGCTGAAGTGAAGCAGAGCAAAGTTACAGAGGTTTCTATTAGAGATACAGTTAAGCATTTTGCAATTTTGCATAATTTAAAAAGTTTAAATTTCTTCAGTACTGAACAGCAAAAATGCGGCTTTCTTGTCGGAAGTCATTTAAGTAGAAAAGAAAAAAACAACACAGCGGCTGACAGCACTGTTTACAATGGTAGACTGGTAGGTAAGCAAGTGAAAGGGAAACTGTTCTTGAAGTACACAGAGAGAGAGCTGTGCAAGTGTGATTTTATTGTGGTGGAGGCAAAACAGCAAGTAAGAGGGAATTCATGATGATGTTTATGTGAAGCGTAGTTTGGATCTTCTTTTCGCGACTGGTTCAATCAACTTTGGTTGGAGAGACACAAAACCTGCAGCTTCAGAATCTAGCGCAATAAAAGATTTCAACACAGAGCGCGGACCAGACACATCAAAATGAGTGAGCTGTCGGCTCTCAGCCCCGACGGCATGTCCGTGTACGTCCCGTCGGGCGAGAAAGCGTCGGGTCCGTGCTCTGTTTACGTCTTTGTGCAGAATCCGTGTACCTGCTCTCATTTACTGTTTTAGCTGTTTGGTGGTTGTCAAAATTTTGTGAGATTTATCCTGAGATTCTGGCATTTTGGGCAAAATACATTTATATTTAAAAATCGATTCAGGATTTTAATGAATCGATATCACGCTATTCAAGCTAGAATCGATTTTAAATCGGAAAATCGATAATCAAAACCCACCCCCGCACACACACTGCAAAGATGTTGACTGTGTAAAATAATACCAGTCACAGTCTTCTGTCCCTCTGTGAGGCTGTTCCAGAAGTCATCCACCATGGACACCAGGAGAATGAGCTGTCGCTGGAAGCTGGACAGCTGGTTCCACCAGTTGTGCCAGTATGCCATGTCCTGGGTGCCCTGGGAACATGTGAAAGGTTCACAGAGTCTCTGTGAGCAGCTTGTAAATCAAACCAGTAATGCGATCTGCAACCAAAGGAGATGTGCAATAATGTGGATCATCAAAGTGCTCACCTGCATGCCTTTTTCTGAATTCTCTTCATCTTTTGCAGTCTGAAGTCTTGACTTTAGACTCTCATATTGGAGAATGGCCGCCGCACCAAAGGAGCAACCTGTAAACTGAAATGGAGTCAGAAAACAGCCAGAAGCACTTTACTGTCCACAAACAACAGTGTACCATGCATCCATTTCATCACTACACAGCAGTAGAAAACTGGGGAGGACCTACCCCTACTGTGAACATCAGCGGTGTGAAAAGTGTAGGCCTGGGGACTCTAGGAGGAGGCTGGGGCACCGGGGTGCCAGCCTCAGTGGCTGAGGTGTTTGTTTCCTGTGTGGCATTTTTTTTCTTTATGTCTGGCCTTTTGGCCTCCCGACGAAATCCACACCTCTGCTGGTTGTAGGGGTTAAGACTGCCAGGAGAAAGAGGCAGCCTTTAAAGCAGGCAGTTGTTGAAATATAGACAAAAAAGTATAAAATCAATGTTCAGTTTAGGGGAAGAACATAAAAGTTCTGCTTTGAAAACTAATTTTCCTTTTTTGTTGTTGTTGTAAAATTACAGCTACTGATGGTTGTAGAGTTACAAAAAAATGAATGCATCCGTAATAAAAGCTAATAATACTGAGAACAATTCAAGCACCCACAATGTATGAATCTACACGGGTAGCATGCCTCACAGTGGCTCCATAACTACTTATTGTTAGTATCAGTATCAATAATAAAAGCACGACATGGTGTTTGAGGCACTCAGTTCGTTTACTGAAAAACAGAAAGACTACAGTAACTCGTTTACGCTTCGATATCGCAGGTTACGGATGAAACATGAAGCTGTCTTCAGCTTTGGATCTCCCTGCAATAACAGTCGGAACAGTTAGGTAAGCACGGGCTGCGGCTGGTGGAGAAGTAAACACACACATCCTGTCAGTGTTACGCCTGTGCAGACAGACGCTGCGACCACGGCGACCTTGTGTTTGCTCACCTGGAGCTTCGTGGAGTGGTGTTCTGGGATCTCACGAACTCTGTTTTGGCCCATTTTATCGCGTATCCTCTCCACGCCATGATTGTGTTGACCTTCCGCTTCAAGCCCGTCCCACCACCACACTGTAGCTGATGCTGCGTTCACGGACTCATGTAAAATCCAGCATTTGTAACTTGGTTGTATAATTCTGCATCTACAGGCAGCTCTTGCGCTGTGTCTGACTATATACATTCGGTTCACAGTATCTATTTAACTTAAATTGGTTATCTTATATTTAGTTGTGGCGGTAGTATTGTCAGTTTGATTTTTATTGGGTGGACACAGAGCTGCACAACACCAAAGGGTCAAAATCCTTGCATGCTTATAAATACAATAGAAGGTTATTTTGCCATAACCGTTCAGCTGTGCAACAGTAAATACTCCACAGGCCTCTGTTAGCGTCTCTTTTGTTTGGTATAATCAGCTCCCTCTAGTGGCGCATTGACGAACAGATTTGTCAGAACAAAAGCGCTTTCAACAGTGGTTAAATTGTTACACGTGTAGCAACTATTCAGTTTTTGTTTGTTTGTTTGTGATGGGATGTGCTACAATATCCGCAAATTTAAAAATTTAACAGTAAAACAGTTTTTTTTAACTCCAGTATGAGTATCTCAGACTTCTGGATGCCTATCCACGGCGCTGATTTTTAACCAGTAAAATATAGTGCTTCATCAAAATATAATTTATAGTTTGTGGTAGTTGTACTTTCCGTCTTTTGTTTTTATTTAACTACATTTCAGGGCAATAATATTCACTGTACTATCTTTACAGCTGACTCCAGTGTCTGACAAATACAGCAAGGATCTGTAGGTGACATGAAAATGAGGGAACTACGGTGGCCCTGAGAGGCCAAACAGACTGCAACTTCAGAAAACACTTGCAAAAAGAAAAATGCTGCAAAAAGAAAAAA
>NW_024582364.1:615230-621244 GCF_018398535.1 Haplochromis burtoni | reverse complement strand
ATAAAGAAAATCAACAGCCTATTTATGCAAGATAATCTCATTTCAGTTATTACCAGCAAAATAGTTGCATGTTTAATCATCTGGGAATTTACCCAGATTTATTTATTTATTTAGACAGAGATCTTGACTCCCTCAATGTTCAGCACAAAGTTACACCGATGTATGCACTCACTCAGCAGTATTGAATTCGATTTTATTTATAAAGTATCAAATCACAACAACCGTTACCTCAAGGCGCTTTATATTGTGAGGTAAAAACCCTACAATAATACAGGGAAACACTAACAATCAGACAACGCCCTGTGAGCAAACGCTTTAGCAAAGGTGGGAAGGAAAAACTCCCTTTTAACAGGAAGAAACCTCTGGCAGAACCAGGCTCAGGAAGGGGCAGCCTCGTGATGCAACCGCTTGGGGGTGAAGAGAGGAAGACACGCTGTGGAAGACAGCCAGAGATTAATAATAACTCATAATTAAATGCGGAGAGGTGTATAAACACATGGAGAGTGAAAAGAGTTGAGAGCGAGGGGCCTGGAAGCTGAAGGTTCTGCCTCCCATTCTACTGTTAATACTCTAGGAACCACAAGTAAGCCTGCAGTCTGAGAGCAAAGTGCTCTGCTGTGGTGATACAGCACTATAAGGTCATTAAAATAAGATGGGGCCTGATTATACGAAGCCTTTTATGTGATGGGAAGGGTTTTAATTTAGATTATGGATTTAACAGGGAGCCAATGAAGAGAAGCCAGTATAGGAGAAATATGCTCTCTCTTTCTTCTCCCTGTCAGTACTCTCGTGGCAGCATTTTGGATCAACTAAATGCTTTCAACAGTATTGATGAACAAGAGGAAGAGAACTGTATTGGAGCAGTTACTACACATTGACCTCACAACTTTAGGTTGCCACCAATGACATGCTGAAGAGCCATTGTGCATTTCATCTTCAACAAAAGAAGCCAAGATGAAGTTGGATCAGAATTAATGGGAAGAGAAAAGTATAGCGAAGGAGAGAGACATTATTTCTCAAACGCCGTGGAGGCAATGTAATTGCTGCTGGTGTTCAGTGTTCGTGTGACTGCTGATAGAAGCAGGAAGATGAATTCTGTGGATGTGTACAGGTTTCTGCTCAGATTCAGACAAATGTTGCATTGGATGATGCTTCACATTGCAAATCGATAATGACCCAAAGCATACTGCAAAAGCAACCTAAGAGTTTCTCGAGGCAAAGATATGGGATGGATATTGTTCAATGGCCAAGTTAGTGCCCAACAGAGTGTGCTTTTGAGTTACTGCAGACAAAACTAATGTTGTAAAGGCTCACCTTTCAGCACATTCACTTCACCAGATGCACCTTGTTTCTTTTCCTCACCTTTGATTGGGTGTGGTGCTTGGCCTTAATTGCACTCACCTGTCACTCGTTATATAAGGACTGCACTCACCTACCCCTCACTCTTTCTTCACTCCCACATGGGGCGGCAGCTGAGAGAGAGCAGTCCATGTGTGTCTTTCTTTCCTTTACCCGTTATACAATAAAACGACAAAACCTGCAAATGATTGATGACTGCTTATTCTCATTCTAATCGGATGAGCCCATGATGATGACTACTGAAACCCTGAACCTTCCTTCCTCCAAAACATGGTCCTCCGAGCCGGAGTAGCGTTAGCGTCATGGATTCACAGCAGCCATTGACTGAAGATTTGAGACGTTCCGGTCGTGAAAGGCGACCTCCTGCCCACCTGCAGCAGTATGACGTTCAGTATCCTGGAAGTAGAAGTGCTAGATGTGATACAGAGAGTCAAACAGAATGCCAGCACAGTGACAAAGACACACATGGGCTGCAGGATCCTGACGGAGAGTCAGAAAGACAACCAGAGACATCCCCTGCTCCTTTACCCACCAATCAAGATGAGGTGATGAGGGAACTCCTGATGACAATGAGGGAGATTAGGCAATTCATGATTCAGTTATCTCCTCCCCATTCTCGCAGTTCCTCCAGATCTTCAATTCACACTGTCTCTGATGAAAGCAAATCCTCTGTTTGCGGTTTACAAGCCATTCCCCAAACACATCAGCAACATGAGCAGTTCCCAGTGATTGATCCAGCAACATGTCAATCACCCTCTCAGCCCCCCCAGGTTAGCCGTCACTCTGGTGCAGTTCTGGCTGCTAGCCCTCCTTTCCCTAATTCAACAATATTAGATGCTGCAGTTCCTTCAAGTGGTTTGCCTAGTCCAGTTTTTCCGACACCAGATGAGACTCCTTTTAATTTCCTGGCCACACCACTGCAAGGTCCCCACCAGATTTCATGTGTTCAACCTGCTGTTCCTCTAGATGAAGACCCCGCTCAACCTCTCGTCTGCATTGCGGAACCAAGGCAGCACCCTCCTGTAAAGCAGCAACCAGCTACATCTGATGGTTTGCATGCACAAAAACCTTCGGTACCCATTACTGCTAGTTCTAGTCACCCTGTTAGCACTAGAACACATGTGTATAAGCTTGAGGGTCCTTCTTTCCCAGACCTTACCAGAGAAGATGAAATCCAGTATAGGCTGTTACGAATGGCCCTTACTAACCTGCTTGACCCTCATGAGACAGAGCATTTCAAATATCATGTCCTTCCTCGATCATCTGAAAGTAGACCAAGCTAAACGGTTAGCTATTTCCTTTTCCTATGCTCCTGACCCATACACTCAAGCCATCAAAGCTCTTGATGAGCGTTATGGGCAACCAAGACAGCTAGCATTGAAAGAGCTACGGAATATACTGGAGCTTCCTCCTATCAGAGCAGGTGATGGTCGGACTCTGGATAACTTTGCTCTTCGTGTGCAAGCTTTAGTTGGTTTGCTTAGCACTATGGGTGATCAAGGACGGACAGAACTAAATTGTGGCTCCCATGTCGATCGCCTACTTGAAAAGTTGCCCCCAGAGCATTCCAGTCGCTTCAAACGGCACATTTACAGGGAACAAGGAGATATGATGTATGACTTACCTTTGTTCTCATCCTGGTTGCAAATGGAATGCAAGTGTCAACCAAGAAAGGACAGTCCTGTTTCATCCTTTAACCAGCCACGACCTGCCCATAAGTACACCTCTCCACTCACAACAATATTACATGGGACAAATGCATCCGATCCTGTACAGGCAGCACAACCCATCATAATGACTAAGGCAAGATGTGCATATTGCTGCTCACCTGAACACCACATTAGCAAGTGCCCTGAGTTCATTAACAAGACAAAGGATGAGAAAATAAACTGGATAAAGAGAAACAAACGGTGCTGGCGTTGTGCTAGAACTCATCAGGCTGCGAAGTGTGATCTGAGGAAAGCATGTGCCACCTGCATGGAAAGACATCTACAGATCCTATGTGAGGTGAATCAGAGACCTAGAACTGAAACTAATCCTGTAGTGAGGACACTGTACTTTGATAGACCTAGCAATTGTCCTAGTGTACTATTAAAGGTTGTAAAAGTGCTCCTGCGTAATGGCAAAAGAACCCTAGAAACATATGCAATACTTGATGATGGCTCCCAACGTACCATGCTTCTGACATCTGCAGCTAAGCATCTCCACCTAACTGGGAAAGCTGAAAAATTATCACTCAGAACTGTCCATCAAGAAGTTGAAACCATTCAAGGTTCTTGTGTAAGTTTCCAGATTTCTCCCATCGCACATCCAGAGAAAACTTACACAATTAATAATGCCTTCGCTACAAGTCACTTAGCACTTTCAGACCACACCTACCCCGTATCCTCTCTTCAACGGAGATACAAGCATCTTCAAGGTATCCCATTAACCTTTATTAACAAAGCAGCTCCACTACTGCTCATAGGCTCTGATCATACCCACCTTATTACGCCTATTGCACCAGTTAGACATGGACCATTTGGATCTCCTGCAGCAGTCAAAACCCGCTTAGGATGGACACTCCAAGGTCCAATCACAGACTTCCAACCCCAGAGCAGTTCCACGCATGCCCAATGTTTATTCACATCTTCCAGTTCAGGTTCAGGAGAACCGCTCCAGCACATCCTTGTGTCCGCTGATGGCTCTGAATTCATTCAGCCACCTCATACTCTACCATCAGCAGTACCTATGTCGTCACCGGCAGTGCCACTATCACCAGTTCCACCGCCTGTGGCTGCCATTCCGCCAGTGGTCAGGGCGCTGCCTGCTCCTGCATCACCTGGTCCTGCCTCTGCCAAGCCCCGTACATTGCCCCCAGCACCTGCAAAACTGCCCAACGGTCTGCAGGTCTGGGCCTGCCGCTGCATTTGGACCTGCTTTGCCGCCACCTCTGGCTACATGGTCGGCCCCCTGAACTGTCTGGCCTGCATTGTCGACCTCTAGGTCGACCCCCTGAACCTATATTAGACCTGTAGCATGTCTGATTCCTCTGCCCCCGCTTTGTGAAAAAGAGCATCTCTAATCCTTTGAACATATTTCTCAGTAGAAATATGGGGGCGGCTGTTGTAAAGGCTCACCTTTCAGCACATTCACTTCACCAGATGCACCTTGTTTCTTTTCCTCACCTTTGATTGGGTGTGGTGCTTGGCCTTAATTGCACTCACCTGTCACTCGTTATATAAGGACTGCACTCACCTATCCCTCACTCTTTCTTCACTCCCACATGGGGCGGCAGCTAAGAGATAGCAGTCCATGTGTGTCTTTCTTTCCTTTACCCGTTATTCAATAAAACGACAAAACCTGCAAATGATTGATGACTGCTTATTCTCATTCTAATCGGATGAGCCCATGATGATGACTACTTAAACCCTGAACCTTCCTTCCTCCAAAACAACTAAAGACAAAAAGACTCACAAACAAGCAGCAACTGAACATCTCGAGGGAGGAAGCAGTCTTTGCTGATGTCCGTGGGTTCTAGACTTCAGGCAGTCACTGACAGCAAAGGATTTTTATCCAAGTACTAAAATGTATCCTTATATTTAAAATGACCTTACTTTCTCCAGTTGCTTTTGAGCCCCTGAAAACACTGGACTGTGTATAAAAGTGGATGTATTTTCCCAATAATTAATACATTACTTCTGTTAAACCCCTTAAATTAAAGCTGAAAGTCTGCACCTTAACCACAGCTTGATTGTCTGAATTAAAATGCACTGTGGCGACAGGTAAAATTAAAAAAGCTGTGTCACTGTCCAAAACATTATGGACCTAACAGTCTTTCAAAATCCTATTCTGTATTGAACTAATTAAGAGAATGGGGGACAATGACTCTATGAATTTGTCTTTTTATTTAACATTTTCAGAGCCTGCTTAAAGAATTTCCCTAATGATTGCTACAGCTATTAACATGTTAGGCTTTCACATGAGCAAAACATTGAATGAAAGACTTCCTTACCTCTTCCTTTCCAAAAAAATTCAATTTCTTCCAATTAAATTATAAATACACAAAAGTTTGCCTTCATGAAAACAAGAAACACTGTAAAACGTGGACAGTAACTGAGCAATATTGATGACATTAGGTAATGCTATTGGCATCTGGACAAGTTCCACAAACTTCTCCCAGGCCAGCCACTGACTCCAGAAATAGGTGAAGAAGGGAGAATTTTGCAGCGGGAAGGCTGCACTGCAGTGTCTGCAGAGGAGAGCTCTCCTCCGATGCAATATCTGCACTTGCTGGGCTGTTTTAGCTCTACACAATACTGCACAGAGAAAGCCAGAGAAAGAGTTAAAAGGTAGGACTGATGGGGCACACAAGCGATTCATCTTAAGTGAAGCAGACAATGCATCTCCTGGGTACATTATAATACAATCTGACTTCTGCGAGAAAATTATATAGTCATACAGAGGGAACAGGGTGTGTAGGTGTTTCAGGACAAAGATATTGTGTACAAAGGCAGGGACAGCAGCATGCCTTTGCCACTGTATGGGGCAAGGACACACTGCCAAGTTAGATGATATCCTATGGGTGCAGGTCTGGGGCAGGGGAGGACACAGAGATACACAAGAGAGGAGTTAGGGGAGGAGAGATGAAGAAAGGAGAGGAAGATCTCTCTCTT
>NW_024582364.1:468752-602348 GCF_018398535.1 Haplochromis burtoni | reverse complement strand
AGTGGCTTTTTCATATGTTTTGAAATGTTTTTCTCATCCATCATCCATCATGCCCCGCTGTGGGCAGCTTTGCTGCAAACACTTATAAACAACTGAGTCATCCTTGCAGTAATTTTAAACAGGGATTTATTTGTTGCACTAAACTCTGTACTTAAATGTAATATAGACACCTCTTGCTCATATTCAGATGTAAAGGGGTTTAAGCCTTTGGTTAATGTATTTACTAATTTATTTTTTAATGTCTTTGTTCTGTTATAATCAATGGTCATTCAATGCTAGGCCCTGTCTTTATTAAAGGATTCATGTTTTTTAATAGAAATAAAGATGATCTAAAGCTGTAAAGCCCATGTGATTTGGTTATTACTAAGCTAAACCCAACTAAGATGCTAAATATCTCAAAAACTTATGAAGTAACACACACAGATGCATTCTTGTGCTCATTTTCACCACTGCAGTGATATCTGCAGAAATTTGTTGAGTGGTTCGGTGGAAGACTTTATCCAGTGGTTTCAGGGAAGGAGTGTTATGGCCACAGCTGGACGTGCTGTGATGTCTGCCTCCATGGGTGTGTCCTACCACCTGTCCTGCCATAGGTACTGCCCTTCTGCACAGCTGTTTCTACTCAGCAATTAGCCCCATGTACTTAAGGCCAGAGTGAGGAGCGCAGCAGTGTCAGAGATCCTCTTTGGTTTGCCACGTGTGAGCTGTGTGTGTTCTGGATATTTACTCCTATGTTCTGGAGAGGAGCATGTTTTTGGTAGTTTACACTTTTTAACTTATGCTTTTGTTTAGTGACCAGTGTCTGTGCTGTTTGTTTCTTTCCTTGCCATCAGCTTGCCATCTCTTTCAGTTTGATTATTTAACTTTTTTTTTGCCTCCATGTTTTCTTCAACCAGGACACTTTTTTTGCACATCTCCTGGGCTTTTTAGGGGAGAAACGAGGAGAAACAAGCTCTGTTGTTTTATAAGAATCCTACTAAAGCAAACACTTCAACATGTGTTGTAGGACAATCCAGTTTATGTGGATTCTTTAAGTTTGTAAGGCTCGACTCTATCTTTGAGCTCTCCAGTCAGTGCCTGGGTTGGATTGGGAACAAGTGAAATGTAAACAATGTACACATTTTCTCTTTTTGAAGCTTTAAAATTAAACTGAAAGGTCTGTAAACAGCAGGTCTTATGATAATGACAGTTTTACTGCTGTCAGGTTGATGATCAGGAGATTTAAACAAGTAAAGCAAACATCAAAACTGACAGAGCAAATTTCAGGGTGTGAAGTATCAAAAACTTTGAACATATTTACATTAATGCCAATAAATGAATGGAATGATAACCAACTAAGCATAGCCATAGCAGGGAACTGACTGTAAATAAACATATCAGAATTCCATAAAACCATAGCATTTATGAGATATTTATGAGAGCTTATCATACAAATCTCATGCCATGTCAGAAGCATGGTGCTATAACTCTTGTGTCATATTAACGAAATGGAATAGATCAGTGCTTATTTACTTTGTGAGTAATAATCAGGCACACTAAGTCCTCCCATCATTAAGTGACTGTCATTGTGATTGTTTTGTCCATTTTTAAATAAAATTGATGCTAATAAATGAAAATGTTCCACAATTTTGTCCCTGGGACAAACACATTAAAATTAAAACTACATTTTTAATTAGCATAATTAATAATAGATTTTGTTTGGATGCTAAAGTGTTGCCTCAACTACAGTGCGTTTTTGTCACTTCACGTTCCTTCTGCGCTATAGCCCCGTTTCATCTCTATTCCTCCCCTCATACCTTCTTTGGCTCTTTAGCAACTAGCGATTGACTCTGCAGTGGTACAGTATAGTGAAAGCTGAGTGTACAGTACAGCACCATCACCAAGTCTGTAACTCTGGGTCTGATGCCAGCTCCCTGCACCCTCTACCCATTCTCTCTTTATTCCTCTCTGACCTTTCCTTATTTGCATGTGGATGCTGTTGTAGAGGCATTTTGCTGACCTATAATGTCCTGTTATGTTCATTGTGTAGATTTTACATAGCGAGGGAATGTTCCCATGGTAGCTGTAATCATATATCTCATTGTCCTTGTGGTGCAATGTCACATGAGCACAAGAATTAGGTTTTGAAATATAGTAAAATGTTGCAGTACATACTGTAAAGTACTTTTTAGCAGTGTGCTGAATGAGACGGCAGAGATTGGCATAGTGTTTGTTTGGCTTACTGGTGACTTGGAAAAATAAAATAAAACCCAGCATCCTCTTTAATTTGTTTTGTCTTGTGCAAATCTAGTGTTAATGTTTTAGCAATTTGAGTATCTATAGGCAACTCTCTTCTACTTGGATATGCTCGCTTTAATTTTAATGGTTTATGCTATGGCACCACCTGGTGTTGAAAATGGCACATAGCGCTCTAGTCATCATGGGTCAAAATGCGTAATGAGATCGTGAACCTTCTCGTTTGGATAGTGAGTCATAACTGAAAACACATTTTAAGGTCATTAGAGCTTGAAGTGCACACGGTGAGTGTCATCTGGAGATATATTGTCATATAAAATATATGTAAAGGCTTTTTATAGAGTCACAACTCCACTGTCCAGTATTGCAAGTACCTAATTCAGTTCGGGACCGCATTTACGCCACACTGTGATGTTCCAGCAAATCCTCATCCTGGAATTGACTTTCCCTGATTTAGCAGCTGACTTTTCACTTTCACGCATTAACAAAAGACGCAGTGGGACTCCGAGGTCTTCCACGCAAAGTGCTGTAGCGAAACCGAACCGGTTACTTCTATTGTTCTTGCTCTCGTTGTTTCTGCACACTGTTCCTGTTGCATTCAGGAGAAAAATTTACACTTTTCACAAAGTCATGATCAGCTTAAAGCGTATATGCTGATCTATATTAAATCCATATATGGAATTTAGCGAAATAACAAACGCACTGCTGCCGCACTTGGAAGGACAGTTCGGCGGTCATTGTTGGGGTGGCTGTAGCTCAGGCAGGTCATCTACTGATCGCAAGGTTGGTGGTTTGATTCCCGGCTTCCCTAGCAAGATACTAACCCCAAATTGCTCTCCGATGTATGAATGTGTGTGAATGTTAGCTAGAAAGCACTTAGAAAAATGTGCTTGTGCTAATGGGTGTGAATGCGCTTTGAGTGCTCAGAAGAGTAGAAAAGCGCTATATACGAACCAGTCATTCACCGTTACTCGCTCTTTCATAACGCAGTGACTGAGCCATAAACTTTCTGCTACTCTCACGCATCGCAAAACATCATTGACTTCAAAGCGATGGCCTGCAGCTGACGTTGTCCGCTTCTTCCCGGTGATTTGTGAAAACGTAGAAGGGGGTAAAAAAAGAAAGAGGAAAACTACTGGCTCTCGGAGTCCAACATCTGTGTGGCCAAAGCTTCGGATCGTGCAGCCTTTGTCGCTTTTTAGCTGTCAGCTCCGCATTACCTCACTCGTGGCCTGCCACTTACCCCTGCAGTTTAACTTTGGCTTGCGCGCTCTCTCTCTTTCTCTCTTTCAATCTTCACTCTCGCTCCCCCTTCCCATCTCCTTTTCTGCTATTACGTCCGCTGCTGGTAAAGACGCGGAGGCAGGAGGAGGAGGGGGGGTGTACAATTAAGAGCACATTGTAACGTCCTTGCGTTGCCTGCTGTGGCGGAAGAGGAGTGTGCCGTGAACGCGAATGACCGTCGGTGGACAAGAAGAGGAAAGACAGAGAGAGTTAGAGGGTTAGAGAGAGCGAGAGAGGGGGGAATCACTCAAGATGCCTCGTTTTAGCGTAATTTGTCCTGCAGACTGTGCCCTTCCGGCGTTTTGAGGGGCTGCTGTGAGAGCCAGTAGAGAAAGGCTGGCTGGCTGGCTACGCTATGCTGCCTGACCCTGCTGTGTTGTGATAGCGTTGTCCGATTGTTTGGATTGAGGAAGGCTCCCATCAACCCAAATCAATGAGGATTCTGAGGCCATTCCTTCAGAAAGGAGCGCATATGCTGCAGTGTTTCTGTGGACAACGATCGAAGTCGACCACAATCACCAACGGTGAGAGACATAGCATTATAGCTGTCTTTGCTTTGCATGCTTTCTCTCTTGAGTGATAAAAGAAAAGGGGAAAGAGAAAGGAAAGGGGGGATTTATAGAGAAGGGGAGGAGGGGATGAGTGGTTTTATTAAACACCAGAGTGTGTGTGAGTAACATCTTCCGAGTCTGCAGTGGAGGGAGGCTCTCCTTGTGCTCCTCGCGTCTGTCCTGAGTTTTCTGTGCAGTCTTCGGCCGTCGCGGATAGCTGCTGGCAGTCAGCTGTAAGTCGCACTACTCTGGAGAGGAGAGGGCTCCTGATACTGTACAAGCCCGTGCTATATTTGTTTCTAGTGGTGCAACTGAAGCGGGCCAAAAATGGATAATGCAGGGATCAAGTCATTAAAGTTCAGGGGCCTGGAGAAGCAGCGCTCCTTCAGGGCCCCAAACGACCAGCACCACGGATAGCGCCACAACAGAAAGGCTCCTGTTCCAGTCAGAGTTTTTTTTCTTTCTTTTTTTTGTATATGCCAAGCCACATTGATTGATTGGTTGGTTGGTTGGTTGATTGCATTTTGTACAATTAGATACAGTACAAACTCAGTTTAAAACTACTCAACTCCCTCTGCGCTTCACTGGTACATGTTTTTTGGTATGAGGTTAGGCCTAATTAAATTAAATTCGAAGACCCCTCTGAAAGTCCCCAAAAGTACCACTGTAGCTTTAACTACTTTAATAGATATGTATACAGCTTTTTTTTTTAACGAAACCTATGCAGCTTAGAATTTGTATATATAAAAAAGACCACTTGAGGATACAAAACTGCAATGACATGCATAAGCACACACACAGCCACCACTTATCAGTCTTTGGCAACAAGCCTAAGATCCCTGCCATGTCCTCTAGTCATGTCTCAGGCAATTCACTGCAATGCTGCTGTTGTTCATTCATAACACAGTTCTACTGTCTCCATAGGCGTGGAGAATTCCCCACTATTGCCAGTGCAAACCAGAAGTTTTTTTTTGTTACTGGGAAACAAATGCAACACCTCCTCTTGTCACTTGCAATACGTAGGCTCTCAGCTGGAGCAGTTTGGAAATTCAGGGCAGACAATTAGAAACTCCATTAAGCACAGTTGATTCCTCTGAGGTAGTTGGACCAAAAGCAGCATGCACCCTGGGATCTGTAGGACTCGGATATGAAGCACTATCAGTCCTTATTCTGCATCTGTGCTCACTGTTAGATGAACCCTTTGACCTCAATCAAAACTTTATGAGTCAGCACATGGGTGTTGAAATGACACCCATGTGCTGCGAAGCATGACTGTGTGGATTGAGTTAAGGATCGTTATAAGATCAAATTGCTTCAGATAAATAGTTGGTTTAAACTTTGGACTTTTTCAATCATTTTGAAGGTTAATGTTTGATTTTCTGTATTTATATTATTATGGTGGAATGGCTCAGACAGTTTCATTTCCAATTACAGCTAAAATATAAGGGAAGTATGAGTTTTGAGTGATGCTGCCATGCTGGCAGCATTTTTTCCCCATTTTTCTCTCTGATAACTTCAGAATAACTCAAAAACATTGTCCATAGAAAGTGAAACAAAGCCATTTAATTGATTTAACTTTCTATACAAAGTTGCCAAAGTCTGCATTTTACATGGCAATCTCATTGCATCATTCTCTCCTACAGTCTGAACAGTACAAGATCATGGAAGCAACAAGGAGCAGGAAGTGAAGTGTTATACGCTTCATTTTTTAGGCGCAAAATTCACCCCGTAGGGACTTCTGGTGAACTATGTGTGTGTGAGCAGGCTTAAATGTTTGCACCTGCTTTCCTTTGTAGTATCAGATTTGCACCTGGCTTTTGTGGTGTTAAAGTTTTCCCTCTTTGTCTCCAGTCTTGGAAGTGTGCTGCTTAGGGCTATGATGTGAACAAAACAAACACACTCGGGTGTTGTAAACTACTGCAAACTACTGCATTAAATATGAACGGTTTATAATGTCACACAATAATGTCGCAGCAGCCGATATATTGAAATAGGAGCAGTGGGTAAAATATATCAGTAAGGGTTCCACGGCACAGTAGAAGGACGCCAGATGTCAGGAGCACCTAGAGCCCCAGTATTGTGGTTAATGTGTGGCAGGTACAGGATACTGTGTGGTGGGTGTCATACTAGCAACGCTAACAGACCCAGCAGCACTTTATATTTGCCACTTGGTCAGTTTTCAGTAACTGATGAATATAACATCAGGTTTAGGTTAAAGTTCTTTTTCTAATGTCAGTATATAATGTTTTGTAACATTAGGTTTAACACTCATAGCAAATGCCGATGTATATATATAATTTGAACTTGAACTGCTAAGGTCACAGAGGATTGTGACCTCCTGAATGCAGCAGTAATGGTAGAGGACGTACAAGAACACGATTGGATAAAGAGCTGACACACACACACACATACAGAGATTCCTTCGTGTATTAGTTTCCAAGGCAGACGTCACGGTCAGTGGAAAGTTTATTAAAAGATTCAAGATTAATTTTAATCTTCGGCACAGTGTTGCACAACAAAATTGCAAATCAATCAAAAACACTAAATAAATACAATGAAAAACATTCTAGGTTTGAATCCACTGCTGTGTTTTTTTGTGTTGACTTTGCATGGTTGCCCATGTGCCTTTGTGGATTCTCTCTCGCCTCCTAAACAGTCCAAATACATGCTTGTTGATGAACTGGAGGTTCTAAATTGGACATATGCGTGAATGTGAGTGGTTGCCTGACTCTGTGTGTTAGCTTAACACCATCATTTTACTGTAATGCCTAGCTCCATGTGCAACAGGCTCTGCTGACCAACAGCTTAGAAACAGGAAACCCTCTTAAACTTAGTGCTGCATTTCCTTTCCTCCCCAGCAATATACACACCATGTTTGCAGTCAACTGGATGATGACTTGACTAGAAATGTGAACACCCACACACGCAGACAAACGCACATCACACATACAGACATGACTCGATTTATCGGAGCGAGATGCAGGAATCTAGACTTTGTCTCATATTTTGCTGCACTAGATGTGATTAAAATTAGAATCTGATTGTTTTGTTCAGCCGTACGACTCGGGCTTTTATCTCCTTTTCATGTTGATTCATGTTGTTTATGTAGTAGAAGTTTTTAAGCAGCATTTTGAGTCACAGAATGTCTCATATTCTCTCACGTTTCTACTCTGCGCTTCTCGAGGAGCTGGCATGAGCGTTTAGCAGACATTACGCTATGACAACCAGTTCTAGCTATTGTGAGTCAACAGATCTGTGAGGTATCTCAAGGACACAGAGAAGTGACAAACTTCAGAGATAGGAAACAGTGAAAGTAGTTTCTCTCCAAAGTGGTTGTGGTTCATTTATTCTCCACAAGGGGGCAGCAGATATACAAAAAAATGTTTCTCTGAACAAGCTGCACCTCTGGCAAGGCCACAGAGACTCTGGCTGTGGTTTACTTCTGTTCACTGAATTGATTCATCACAGTTACATTTGTACATTTAATGAGAAAGTCTCACATAAAACATCTTTTTAAAAGATAAATGCTCCAAATGCATCCTCAGCATACTTTTTGCCCTTAATGTTCATATTATTTAACCAAGAAAAAAAAGAAGAACATTTGACAATAATAACAAACTCACACAGTCTCTGTAACCATGACAGCCAATCTTCAGAGTCAAAATCACTTGAAATGTCAATTTAAATTATTACTCTGTACTATCTGCAGTGTGTTTCATAACAGCAGTGTTTCACTGATTTTGGATGTATCGTTTCTGGAGTGAAGGGAACATTAATTGTCTCTGGTAGAAGGAGGAAGCCAAACAGATCCTCATTAGGGAATACTTTATCTTTCCCCGACAAAGATGTATGTCCATGTCTGTGGTGCGCACGAGCTCCCTCCCATTTCTGAGAAAACTCACTTTGTACTCGGAACCACAAGCTCTGTTTTTTCTTTCTTAGAAGTGTGCAGTATATCACATCCAAAGTGATGAATGTTGTATTGAGACTATTATAAATTTTTCTTTATACTGCAGTGTCAAATTAATATCTATCACTCACTGGCAACTCAATAGGAATACAAAAGGTTTTTGATTTAGAATCTGATTGAATCCAAGCCTCGGTTCCTAACTTTCTTTCCTTGCCTATCTTAGTATGTAAGATTTTATCTGCCCTCCATCTCCCTTTCTCTCTCTATCAGTCTTTTCTCTCTCTCTCTCGCAGATACTTTAGAAAAATGCAAATGACTGACGCGGGTATCAGCACTTCACATTCACATTCCTTCATCCATTTTATCCAAATCTTACATAAAAGGGACAGACAATAGCCGGCAAAAGAAAATCTCTCTCCGTCTTTCGTTCGGTCTCTCCTCTTTCCTCGTCTTGCTGTCTCTACAGATTCAGTTTGGTGAGAGAATGTCAAACCAAGTCCTAGAAAAAGCCTCTAAATGTTTCATGCCCTTTCATCACAGGGATGCTGCTAAAGACACGTGTGTTTTTCCTAACACAGAATGCATCTGTGCTGTGCTGTGTGTGTTCTCCTTAGCCATGCAACAAAAGGAATGAAACCAGAGGCACATAAACATGATGTCCATCATGCCTGCAGGTTATTCTGGCTGGTGCCTTTTACATTGATTTACCTTTACTGCTACAGTGATCCTCGTCCTCTTAATTGTGCTGAAGACAGCCGCAGAGAAGCAATCAATTGGTTTGCAATTGTTCCTAGTCAGATGGAAACACAGAATAGGCCTACAGGGTGCTCTCACGATGCTTTCACACGAACTGAGGGGCCAAGATGTGTTTGAAGGCAGTTCAAAGCTTTAGTGTCACAGTGTTATTTGTTGATTGTTGTCATTTGTGTTCATTGGGGCTGTACTTTCACTTCCATCACATGAATCCATCTGTTGTGTCACTGTGTGGATCTTGAGTTTTGCCTGAATGTGTGTGTTTCCCGCTCATACTCTGCGTGTTGGACCCTGTTGCGGTTGATCCTTTAAGCCAGACTTAACATGCTCTTTGCGTGGCCACTGTTTTCTTTACAAAATAAAATGTGTGCTCCTATCTCTTTGATAGGCCTATAAGCTGTGAGGGCAAGAATGCCGTGTAGTATAAGCCAAAGCTGATTAAGAATCAACTTTGTATGCAGTTTGCAGTTTCATGCAGCCATCTCGCATTTTCAAACTGCTTTGCAACTTCGGATTTGAAGTGTAATTAAAAGAGACAGTTGTGAGATGAGTCGCCCCAGTTTGAACGCGCACATAATCCAAAAGGACGCACGTGCACGCGCATCCATTTCTCAAAGGGAAGAAGAAGAAAAAACACACAGCCCCTCCCCCCTTTTAAGTTTACATTTTGCAATACAAATTCCAATATTCGCAAATTTTCGAGATTGGGATCATTCATTTGTCCCGTGCAACTCCTGGGAATTACTAATACTAACCTCAATCACGTATGATTGCGTTAAAAGAGTTGGAGAGGGAGACAAGGGGTGAGAGAGACAGAGAGGGAGATCGAGAGAGAGGGAGGGAGAGAGGGAGGCAGGGAGAGAGAGAGAGAAGCTGTGGACCGCCACCATTCACTCGCACATACACACACAGTATTCATTCGGGACTCGCTGGAAATAATGCTTAGGTCACTTTATTATTTGTGCGCTACAATGAAAAGCACTCCGGCGTGTGTTCGCCTCAACTAATTGTTGCTTTTCAGACGGGAATCACTGCCTGCAGGCTTAAATTACATCTCTGCAGCATCCTTGCAGAGTAGCCTCTGCTCGCCGATTCCATTTTTTCCCCGACTGCATTTAAGCGGTGCCATCGACGGAACCGGAGACTGGTTCACATACACGGGCTCCTACACCGCATCCTGGACCGGCAGCGGACTTCTCTTTGAGCATGGAGTAAAAAGATCATTACGGAAAGAAAAAGTTAGTAGTCTTCTCCACGCACGAGCAGTGCCCCTGGGTTTGGGTTTAATGCTTATCGAAAGGCGTCAGGAACCCAGAGGGTAGGCTGGTGTGCGGATGAGGAAAACGATGTCGTGCTCGTCAGCCGCGGCGCTGTTCACCTGGAATACCTGAAGCGCTCTCGCCTATGGCACGCAGCAGCATCAACTTAGAAACACTGTTGCATGTTTTCATGTCTGATATCTGGGCCCTTGTGGCCTAACCCTTAGATATTTTATATAAGATCGGTTGCTGTTGATTGAAAAGCCCGAGTGTCGAAGCAAAACTCGCAGCAGCTGATCATATTTATAGATATATATCTAAATATACTCTACTGTCCCCACAAGAGGATGCTGCCCGAAGCGCAATGATGCCCTGGACTCGAAGGATTTTCGTGATCAGTATGACATTTAGTTAAAAAAAAAAAAACAACCCAACAAACTCGTGGACCTAAGGACAGAATCAACGTTCTTATTTTTATTTCCGCCACACGCCAATTACCTACAGTGAGATCCGACATCTGCCGAAGTAGACTTTCCGTTTTCAGACTCGGTTCGGGGAGATGGCCGCGATCGCCAGCTCCCTGATCCGGCAGAAACGCCAGGCGAGAGAATCCAACAGCGACCGGGTCTCGACTTCGAAACGTCGCCCCAGCCCCAGCAAAGACCCCCGCTCTCTCTGCGAGAGGCATTTCTTGGGGGTCTTCAGCAAAGTCCGTTTCTGCAGCGGCAAGAAAAGACCCGTTCGGCGGCGACCAGGTCAGTGCCGTAGATTTTTTTTGTTCTTGTTGCTTTTTTTCTTTAAACTGATGTGTGTTACGTCTGTGTATGGAAGCGGTTTCCCCCAACCTCCCCCCACCACCACCACCACGCGCCACCCCGCCCCTCTTTGAAGCAGCAGAGGCATTATACTGCAGTCAAGGGCTTCAATCTGAACCGGAGGAGAAGGTAGATTTTCTCCGCGGTGCGAAAAAGAAAGAAAAAAGAATCCACCTGTTCCATGAGGTCTTCTTGTTGTCTGTCTATCCCACCGCAACCCTCCCCCACATACCGAGCGGTACCGGCCAGAATGCACGGTGGATGATCTACATGCCGTGACGTTACCAGTTTATGCATCGTGATAGTGCTCTGATCAGAATAATAAATTAACCCCTGAGCAAAAAATTCTTCCCCAGCCAAAGCTCGAGCGGGATTTGACTCAAAAGCATTACAATAAATCTAAGCCTCTGATTTTTTTTATTTCCCCCCACACATAATAATCCCCAGCCCGACCCCCCAATTACACAATTACACAATTGCAACTTGAATAGCTATATGGAAGAAAAAGAAGAAACCTGCTTTAAAATGGCCCAAATTCAATATTAATGCAGGTTGGGGGTAAGGAGCGGAGATAAGTTGCACTGCAGTGCACCAAGGCTCTTTTCAGATTAAATGTTTTAATGGTAAATGTTTATTGCTTATTGCAGAGAGGGAGCTTTACTGCAGTGAAGGGAGGTATAGCTTTAGTGATTAAGAGCTGCCCTGGCTGTATTGATATACAAAGACTCAGGTACTACTACAATTCACGTAAATTCACGTAACCTTCTCTCTATCTCTCTCTTTTTTTTAAACAATTCGAAATGTTTCTGTCCTGGTGCACAGATAACAAGCCAAGAGTGCAAGTCACCTCCCCCTCCTCACTATCCAGATAGTTCTGGTTTGTGATGAGCGACAGTAAGATCCATTCAGTGTCCCAACAGACAGATGAGGAGTGAGACAGACAGGCAGTCAGGCATCAATATTTAAGGCAGAAAGGGAGAAAAATGGAGACAGTCACCCAGCCAGCCAGACAGCCAGCTTTAAAACCCTGTAGTCTTGCAGCTTCCACAGACAATCCAACCTCAGTGTCAAAACTGCAGCAAATTACTTGATTAAAAACATAACCATTCAGCCAAAGCAGTCAGTCCTCCAAACACTAACGGGCAGGTAGGTAACTCCTTCCACATGGCCAGTCACAAAGCAGACAGACAGACAGGGAGGCAGACGGATGCTGTATGTCCTCTAATTGATTATCCATATATTTCCACTGATGTGTTGCCATATATTTGCTTATAAACAACCGATACACTGGAGAATTTATGAATTCTGCCTGTTTAAAAGCCTGTTGTTTTTCCTTCTATTCCCCCACCCCCCCACCTCGTAAGATGCACCCTCGAAACCTCCACAGGTGTCCCATAAGGGCTGCAGGCTAGGTCAGTAGCTCAGCCTCCATCCGTGTGTGCTGTGTTTCTTTTCGTCTCCACCCCATCTCGCGCCCATGTCGACTTCCCCCTCGGCCAGGGAGGGGTGGGGAGGGACAGAGAGGGAGGGAGGGTGGGAGGGACCTGGGGCTTCAACACCTGTCTGACAGCCGGCGACCCTCTCCCTTGCTGACTTTCTTCTTCTCCCCCCCTTCATCTCTCCTTCCTGTGTGGCTTTCTTGGACTTTTAAAGCTTCATTTCTGACCTGTTTCTAGCTAAAACTCTCCTATAGCCAGCCGTCTGTTGCTCCTCTGTCTCCTCTCCCTGCCTCTTCTCATTTCGTTTCTGCCCCATTCTCTTTGTCAGTCAGTGTCGGATCAGTCTCTATCCTCGCTCCCCGTCTTGTGTCTGTACTACTGTGTAAATGTTCTAGAGGTTTTTTTTTCTTTTAATTGTAGTGTATATTGGTGTATATGGATATGATGTGTTCCTCCCTGTGAAGCGTTATAGAGCAGGTGATCATTCACCATTTCATGGTCATGACGCCATTTGTCAACGTACCTAAATGTTTTTGTCCTTCTGTATTGGTATGAAGTAAATCTGTTGATGTTCTAGTGGCCCGTGCACTCACAGGGTGGCCTTAAGCTTGTTGCAGCTGAAAGACGCACAAACACACGTTGGAAACACTGGAGTTTATCTGGAAGTCTGTTCATGCCTACACACACACACACACACACACACACACACACACACACACACACACACACACACACACACACACCACACACACACACACACACACTACACACACACACACACACACACATCTACATGTGATTAACGCACAATTAAGCGATAAAGCTTTCAGTTTCAGCCTGCTGATCCTTAATTCATGATATGTTTTTACAATGTATTACTATTTCCACTCCAGTACACAACCAGCAAACCACTTGGAGTCACACAAGGCAAGGCAAGGCAAGGCAAGTATATGTATAGCACAATTCAACAACAAGGTGATTCAAAGTGCTTTACAGAGACATTAGAAACAAAAACAAATAAAAAGCATGATTTAAAATTGATTAAAACAAGCAAACAAACGAACTAACTAATTAAAAAGCAAACAAACAAACAAAACAGTATATAAAATCAAAACAGATAAAATCAGAACAGTAGATAAAATCAGTAGTTAAATGTAAGTTTTGAAATTTAAGCTTACACACACACACACACACACACACACACACACACACACAAGCATATGCTACATTCTCTACATTACCCTCCCATGATGGATGATGAAGGGCCTGTCCCAGGAATTGATGCCGCTAACCCACAGGTAGGTGAGATGGGGAAGTGACAGTTAGGATGATGTACAGAGGAACTCACACTCGCTGGGGAGTCCTTCTTCGAGCCCTCTCCTCCACATTTTGTCTTCTGAAAAATAAACATAACTAGAGTTTATGCAACAGTAATTATTGCAGTGATCAGCTTTCAAGTAAGTACCTTAACATCTGTCAGTGCTTTTTGAAGTCTGATCAAAAACCATCCTTCTGTCCTGATAGCAAGCTTGAAAAAACGTTTCTTCTGCCAATTCATTTGGGACTTTTTGGGCCTGGTTGGACTAAAATGAATTGCACGTCCTCCAAGAATTTGTATGACCTTGGTGAACAGTCAAGCTTCTTTATTCCAGTCACATACACTATTTATCAGAATGTTTGTGCCTGCAAAGCAAGGATTTCATTAAATGAATGTTTATTTAGGTGCACAAGGAGAAACTAAGTGCCAATTAAATTGTGACAAAACGCATAATTTGTTCCTTTTGTGAGACAGACTGAACTGAGGATTAGTCATCTTTAGTATCTATTTGTTTTTCCCAGACTTTACACAAAACAGCGCATTACTGTGCCGCTGTAGAGTAGTATTACTCACGATGAGCCTCAAGAAAACCATGACTATATATATACTCATTGCATGATCATATCTTTTATTTTACCTGCTTTAAAAATAGTTTTATTTTATTCTTAATCATCAGGATATAATGATGTCATCTGACTTGGACTTCCTGCTTTTGCACAAAATCAAACAAGAGAAGCATGTTTTTTTTCTCAGATAAAAACTGCTTTCCACACATCAGCTTTTACTCAGCATTGCCTGAAGCTGAGAGGCTTTTTTTTGCCCTCAGCTAATCCTCGCTTCCACCTGCTCCACCTGAAGAGAGGAGCATTTTGAGCAGCACTTTGGCCACGCGCCAGAAGTCATACCCTCCAAAGTTGGAGGTCGAAACAGGGTTATCTTACTGGGAAACAAAAAAATTAAATAAAATGAAACCTCCTCCAGAACTTCCTTTCTGTTTCCTTTCAGGAAATAAATAACAAGGAAATCATTTGGAGCGCAGCATAGAAACATGCCTGTTCAAAAGATTGATTTCATAAAAAATGTCAGTCATATTATTTCTAAAATGCATGGTTGCTTCATACCAAAGAAAGTACTGGCATGTCAGTGTGCATTAAATGTGATTTTAAAAGGCTGTTGAAAGGTAAACCACTGTGGGAACGTAACAATATTATTATTGGTTTTCTGTTAACGTGTTGTCCTTGTAAAGGTTTTCCTGTCAAACAGCTACTTAACCTTTTATGGGCTCATGTGCTGCATCAGGTGATTCACAGCAAATTGTCCTTTATAGTGTTATTGATATTAGTGATGCAATATATATATTATTGAAATTGTTAAATGTGTAGTGCTTTTTGTGGGCAATTGTGGAAGCTGGATTGTGCCACAGGAATAATAAGAGTTCCTTTAAAATGGCTTATTACAATTGAATAGATACACAAGTCATAAAGTGAACAGTGAACCATCGTTAACCTTTTAGAGACTTTAAATACGACAAAAGAAAGGAACTGTAAATGTTTTTAAGTAGAGTAAGTCTATAATTGTTCTGCTGATACGCTCCATCCTCCACAGCCAGCTTTTAATTAATCATGCACTACATTTTATGATCGTGAAACACTTCTTTTGGATGATTTTTTTTCTGAGTGTTAGCTGAAAGCAGAGGTGTCAGCTAAATTGTGCTTTTTTCTCACCATTATGAGACTGTTGTTCTGACATATTCTTGGTGGGGACGGGGCTGGGGCCGACGGGTGTGTGTGTGTGTGTGCGTGCGTGTTACGTGTGTGTGTGTGTGCACGTTCCAGAGCCACAGCTGAAAGGCATCGTGACACGACTGTTCAGCCAGCAGGGCTTCTACCTGCAGATGCAGCCGGATGGAACCATCGACGGCAGCAAGGACGAGAACAGCGACAACAGTGAGTGGAGCATTTTGGAAGCCACAGCTTCCAGCGTAAAACATTTAATGGCCACGAGTCGGTTATATAATAGATTGCTGCCTTTATACGCTTTAGCATTTTTAATTCTTATATAACTCGTGCTATTTGGGTGACCTAAAGCACTCTAAAATTAATTTATGACACCCTCGCTAAATTGGATTATCTTGATTAAAAAACAGATTTTAAAGGCAAGAAATACCCCAGAGCCAAATGCTCTCTTTTCTGCATATGATTATGTAATAATATGCACATAAATGTGCCAAAATCTGCTCAAATGTTTTATGTACTCCAAGCCTGTTTTCTCAAAAATGACGTAGTCTCTAAATATCATATTTATCTGGTAACTATAATTAATTTGCTATAGTAAAAACAATTCTGGTATCCCCACCAGGTCCCTACTAGGTAAACCATTTCTACTGTGTACACTTCATGATTGAAAGTGTCACATTGTTTTGATTGATATGGCTCCAAAGCACGTGTGACCATCACATCAAAATTTCCTGCCTGGAAAAAGCCATTGCTAGAAGTGGTTGTAGGCCCATAGCTTCACTCCATGCCACAAGAACCTCCCCTGCAATATTTCACTGCAATCGACTTTCCATAGTGAACTACCAGTGAATAAATAGTCTCTGGGGTATACCCCATCCACCTCCACAAGAACAGAAAGGAGTGCAAAATCAGCCGTGTCTGTAGAGAGTCTCTTATATTAAAACTTGTAGCTTTTTGTTAAGAGTTTCCTATAAAGGATCAAGGAATAGACAGCACATATGTCAGGGGGGAACAACCGTCAAAGCTATAATGATGACACTCCCAGTCTGGAGTGAGGCCAATACAGGAAACCAACCATGACTTTTCTTCTTCTTCTCCTGCCTTACTTACAGAAAACCGCAGCCACAGCTGCTGGACCAGGGCAGTTATGTGCTGAAATGAATGCTTCACTCCTCCATTGTTGTTGCTGTATATTTTAAGAGGAGATAGATCTTTAATGAGAACCACTTAGGGCATAAAGTGAGGGTCTTCAGGACAAAACGGATTACTGCATAAGGGGGATGGGAAGGAAAGTGAGAAACATTCACATATAATGCATTTCATGTGTTTAGCTTGAGCAAACAGCTGGTTTTTTTTGTTGTTTCTTTTGAAGGTTTCCATTCTGTCTAAAAGGTTTTAGCTGGTTGAGGGTTTAGCTGCATGTGAGGATTTCCCCACCTTTAGGTAATCCTCTAGTTAAGCAGTCCCCCTGGCCCAGAGATGGAAGAATGCAGTGAATAATTCAGCCACAGCAAACTAAAAATACCACCTTCTCCGTTTGTACCCAATGAATAATTCTCTATATTAGATGCCTCAAGCATACAGACTGTCTAAAGTAAGACACACAGAGGGAACAGGCGAGCAGGAGGTGCCACTAGAGGAATTCAAAGTGTAGAATAGAGGAGAAGATGGAGACAGTAAGAGGAAGAGAAAGGGGAAGAATAATCGCTGTCAGAAAAAGAGAAAGGAGATTTTGTATTCAGGTCTTGCACTGAGCCATTGATCTCTTAGCTGGATTATTAGAATAATAGATTATCCTCCACCCTTCAACTACGACATCCTCTGACCCACCTCATCCACAGCTTTAGCTGATAGAATACAGCAATTTATTTTCAGGGGGTGCTTCAGTGGAACCGATGGTAGTGAGGAGCATGATGGCGCCTGAATAATAGCAGTGACCTGTACCCAGAGTGCACTTGGTTTCCATTTTCATTTTTATCAATTGCTTCATTTCAGTGCGGAACGGGAAGCGGTGAAACAAGGACACCGCTGAACAGGAAACAGTTTTAGTGACAAAAAGGAGGAAAATGATGATGAAAAATGAGAAAATAATGGAATTTCTTCTTTAATCATGCCTCTCTCATTTTTAAATAGCTCGATTTTATTATGGGTTTGGCAAATTGTGCAAAGTGCTCGACTGAGTCACAAAGTTGCTGCCTTCAGGCTCAATATACAGTTACAAGTATGGAAAATTGCTTTAGTGGTAAGCATGACTGGCTGGAAGCTGTACGCTTAACTAACAGCGAGGGCTTAGGAACACCGTTCCATTAATTACCATCCATGTTCAAATTTGAACAGTTATTAATTTGATTGTCATCAGTTGATCGCCTACAGTAATTATCTGCACACTCTGAAGTTCTAGAAAGATACTGCTGGTTATGAGACACCTGCGGTTTCAGGCAGTCACGCTTCATCTATCTCTGATGCTCCGGGTTTGATGGATGGAATGAGGATAGACTTCCTTATTACCTGAAGACCCATACGCTAATTTCAAGTGCTTTCAGTTTCCAGCTGGAGTGTGGAGGAAAAAAATAAGCTCTATATAATTGCAAATGTGACAGTGTATACCTGGATTTCTCTCTGGATTTGGAGATATGCCCTTGGCATTTGAAATTTGGCTAAGTTTCTTTCTGAAACTTTTCCTGCAGTGTTTATTTCCTGCTGTGCTAGTATTCCTCACATGAAATTCACTTGCCTGAGTCTAGCCGCTGCAGGATTTCTTGTAGTCCATTACTGCTCTTCTGGAAGACTTGGCATTTTGAGGATTTTCCTTTATTGAGTTGTTTGAACCTATTTTGTCTGGCCCTTTGACGATAACAGATCCCTGGAGAATCGCTTAACTCTTCCAGCGCCAGCCCGGCCTCTCTTTTTTCAGTGAGAGATAGGATTGAGGTGATTAAGGAGGAGGAATCAGCGTGAGAATAGTCATCAGGTAGTTATGGAATCAATCAAATGCTGGTGCTGGCATTTAGATGATAACTGAATGACAGCTTCTGTCAGCTCTCAAATTTTTTGGCAGGCAAATGAGAGCAGGGATTGTGGATCGTAATTATAACATAATAGTGTAGTAGTGGGCCATATTTTATGTCTCTTTTCCTCCCACTATTCAAGCAAGGCCGAACTGTTGATGGTGCCTCTGACAGACACTGCCAGACATCGACGAGACAAACGCAGCAGCCATGAAAGGCTAATGGAAAGAGGAGTGAGGGAGCATACAGAGGAGGTAAAGAAATGACAGAATAAGAAGCAGGGAACAGATGGAAAAATAGCTGAGAAGTCTTTGAAAATCAAACTGAAGGGGCTGAAGTACCCATTCTGTCTGGCCTCAAGGGTATATGTCCCTGCATAGCGGCCAGCAGGTATCACGCGCACCACTGGCCCCGAGGTCAGGTTTAAACCATTGGCAGCACGTCGATATTTATTGAGTGAAATTGAATCTGTTCAGAGGACAGACCTGTGTTGGCCCGATGCCTTTTTTCCCCCCTGCCAGCCTTTTCTGGTAGTCCCCATTGACACTTGCAGAACAATCACTCCAACATCACGGGGAGTTCACAGTACGCAAAGCATGCCCTCACCAAACCAACGCCCTTGATGGTTCAGTCCGCTCAGGAGATTCAGTAGCATTTGCCTGCAGCAGTTTTGTGATTGATGGGGTCTTAAATCAAAACACAATTTCGGTTGTTTGCTATCACAGATCTATGTCTACGCTGTTTTATCGACGCTCGTCTCACTGCTTTAAAGATTATGCTGCATACTTTCAGGTACGGATCAGCATTCAGTAATCACTGAGTCAGAAGCAGGTTTTCAGATTGCAGTGGAATATGACCAAAATGAACACTGATGACTTAAAACCTGAACATTTGTGCCTGGACATACTAGCTGCACTCATAGTAAGCCTCATTTCTACCGGTATGGCAGCTTATCAATTCCTTTCTGACTGGCAGTGCCAGTTACAATTTCTCATATTGGAGCTGCTGCAAACAGAGTCACATATGTGTGCATAAATAGTTGCTTTCATTTTGCAAAATCTAAGCCATCCAGGAGACTTGAATTCAACTAGATGTACAAAGAATCATAGGATGCTTTGTGATTCTTTGTGCAGTTACCTCAGCTAGATGTCATTAAAAAAGTTTTGGATTCCTGCTGTTATGCGTCACTGTGCATCAGAGTTCCCTTTGTCTATGTCCTGCACTGTTCACTTTACCGCTGACAGACAGCCAAAGAACAGAGATCAGAGGGTGTTGTGTCTACAAGAGTTAAGTGAAAACTCAATTGTCCTATTCTGTCCTTTGTGTCTGATGTCGCTCTTTCGTCTCTGCCTCTTTGTAACTGTTTCTCCTCCACTCTGTCTGCTCTGCAGCCCTGTTTAATCTTATTCCCGTGGGTCTGAGAGTGGTGGCCATCCAGGGGGTGAAGAGTGGCTTTTACATTGCCATGAATGGCGAGGGCATGCTCTACAGCTCGGTAAGACGCGACTCCTCGCTCCAGTCACGCCGCCATGTCGCGCATGTTTGAGCAGTGCCAGCATGCGTATTTCTTCATTAACACGTGTTGTGTTTTGTTCTGTTTGTTGTCTGTTTTAATATCCCATTGCTGCAAAGACTCAGCCCTGCCAATCCCTTTCATCTCTGCTAAATTTAAGAGCTCTTCAGATGTGCCTTTGTGTTGCTGTGCAGCACTTATCTCTCCCAACCCCTCCCCATCCTTTGTTGCACCTCACATGCTTTGCATTTAATTTGATATTAAGTTCAGTGCTCAGTGAAGTGCTCTCAGTTTGTTTTGTATGAGAAAAAAAGTGTAGCGTAATCTTAACATATTAACAGAAAGACTCTGGGGTAAACGTATGGGCAGAAATCTGTGCCATCAGAAACTGAATTTGAATAAGTTCAATTTGAATTTGAATTGCTCAGATTGAATCTGAATTGTAACTTGAATAAATGCTTTTGAAAACTGAATTTGAATTAGTCTAATTTGAAATTGAATTTATGGTTTGAAAATGATCATCACTAAATTGAAATTGAATTTTATATTTTGAAAATGAATTGATTTGCTTTGAAACTGCATTTTATCCTTTAAAAATTCAGCTCTCGAATAATTTCAGTTTCACTTCTCACCATTCGGTTTCAGTTCTACAATTCAATTTCAGTTCCAAAATTCAGTTTTTTGGAACTTACATCCGGTTCCGGTTCAAGTGCAGATTAATAGAACTACGTTTTACTGCGGACCGAAAGTGTTACTGACAGGAATCTACAGCGTCTTGAGCTGAATTAAGACTTCAGAAGTCATTCGTCATGTCGAATGACCAGCGGATAAACTCTCAGGTTGGTAATAAATGTATAACATGTATAAGAACAAGCGTCATGTTAACAAAAGATAGCCGTACAGTAACTGTTATGCTTATTGTAGCTGTTAGCTAAAAACGGTAATTTAGCGTAGTTTGCCCTGAATTCAGCTTTGACAAACAAATATGATCGACTGTTTCTAGTAGAATTCCAAAGTTGTCATCTTGCACCCTCTCAGAGTACCCCCTCTGTATGCTTGAACTGAAACCGAATGGTGAGAAGTGAAACTGAAATTATTCGAGAGCTGAATTTTTAAAGGATAAAATGCAGTTTCAAAGCAAATCAATTCATTTTCAAATTAGACTAATTCAAATTCAGTTTTCAAAAGCATTTATTCAAGTTACAATTCAGATTCAATCTGAGCAATTCAAATTCAAATTGAACTTATTCAAATTCAGTTTCTGATGGCACAGATTTCTGCCCATATAAACGTTACAAACGTAAATGTGTAGAATATATGCACTGGGAGTTGGGGGGTCTCCAGCCAAAAGATGTGGCTGCTGCATTGAAGATCAAGACATGCATGTCTTAGGAAAATGAGCTGCAGAGGGAGAGTGTTTGTAAGACAGCAAGAAAGAACTGCAATACATATCCCAGTTGGGATGGTTATATAACCTCTAGTCTTAGCAGAGGATAGTGCTACTGAAGAAAGAAGCCGATGGGAGGGCTGCATCACTCCCAAACCTCTGCTGAGGGACTTGGTGATTGCTGTGTGATTGCCAGACAGCCATGATAAATGACTGGCGAGAGCTGGAATTCACAGACTGCCCATCAAACTTTTTCTCTCTTAAAATACTCATAAAATACTTGAAGGACACAGTGAAGCCTGTGTCTGCTAACTTGCAGCTTACATTTATTGATAAGGGCGCCGCTTTACTGTTAGGGTGACAAGGGGAAAAGTTTGAGTTGAGAAGATGAATGGTGGACGCGATGTCTTTCTTTTGGTTGTTTGTTTTTTTTAAATGTGCTCTTGAATAACTGAAAAATTAGCTCAATTTACCATCGTTATTTCAGAATGACAAGCAGTTTTTACTCAGTAAAACTTGAACACAACTCAGTGCCTAGACAGATGTATGAGGCACTCACAAGTTCAGAGAAGGACATACAGTAAATGCGCATGGTTTTATGACTCACCCAGTAGACAGATTCATTCATAACCAAAGGCTCATAAACAAGTGCACATCTCTCAGTCCTACTGTGAAGCTTATAATAATTCTCCTCCCACCTATCTATGTCTAATTAAAGTTTAATCCTGCCCAGACAGCAATCTTTTAATTTATCAAATTGACTCAAGTTGGGGATGCTGAATGACCCCCACACAAACCCGCTCTTTATAAAATCATCATTTGTGTCAGAGTACTTTATTATTATTAATTACAAACCATTTAGTACTTCAGTGTCAAGAGGCAGCTTTTGGTGTAACAAACATTTGTCTTTACTTATCATCATTTTATCCACATTTTTTTCGGATGCAGGATCAACTCTTTGAGCCTTCTAAAACAGCTAGAGTAATTTTTAATTAGAGGTTAGGATGTTTCTGCTGTAGCAGTCGAAGGACCGTTTTAATCAAAGCCACAAACTAAATGAATTTTCTAGCCATGTGGAAGGGGTCCGGTTCCTCAGATGTGAAGCATGGACGATTAGCATTGGTTATTTCCTTACCAATGCCTATAAGCCTATAAGCCTTGGAGGGGCTCATAAAAAGATTAAATTAACATGCAAACTACGTAAAAGCAAATATAGCCTCTGTTGTTTACCAGTACAGGTTATGTATGCGGATAAATAATAAAGCGTTGCAGGAATGGCATTATGGGGAGCATTTCTGTTCTTTATTCATGCATTTATGAGAGCTTTCTTGGTGCAACCACGGCCATAAAGTAAGTCCTTCATTCATTCCTCATTCTTAGTCACATTTACTTTTATTATTATTTGTCTGGGTCTTCATTGTTTTTCCGAGCCATCCTCGCTTATTCACTCTTGCTCTCGTCCTCCTGTCCTCTCTAAGATGAGCCTTCCATTTTACTATTTTGACTCCACCAACTATAAAGTTTGTCACTGCTTGTTTTGTCGTCTTGTTTTGCCTTCCTTACATCTGAGAGCAGAGACACATAGCTCTCTCCCGTGCCCCCCACTTGGGAGATAATTACTGAGGGATATCCTCCTACTTCTCTAACATTGCCTCCCTTTTACTTTTTTCCTTCCTGCTTCTTTGCGCTGTCTTGTTAGTGAGAGAACGCGACAACCCTTTCTTCTGTTGTTGTTTGAGATGCTTCTGAGAAATTGCACTGCACCCTTGAGGACCTTTTCTGTCAGTCTTTTATCTGGGTGTCAGGTATCATTGTTTTTAGTACTATCACTGCTGATCAGTTAAGTCGTTACATATATGCTGCCTGGTTTTTCTTGCTTGCAGAGCTTGCTGATGAGGATTGGAAGCTGATGTAGCTGAGGGTGAGCTGGGTGATGGTGCTTATGTGGAGTGTTTAGTGATAAAGTGCGTGGGGGCTGAACATCTACAATGAAGAGTTCCCTTCCATTATTTATAACACTCAATATGACCTACTTTGCTGCACAACAGTAACCACTGCTACCGTCTACAGTATCTATCTATCTAAATATGTTAATTTATGTTGCAAAAAAATTGTAAATCGCACACTGTTTTGTTTTTAGATAAATGGCTCAATAGAAAATTGATGAAGGTTTGGTAGTTTGTCATTCTACTTGATTACTTTATGAGCTAAACTGGTGCTTCTGTGTGTGCAAACAATGTAGCTGCTCATGGTGTTGAATCTATGCTAATGCCATGTACAGCCACCTCCCCCCCCCCCCTTCCCCCCAAAGGTAAAAAAAGTAGGTGCGATTTAATTGCAGACAATCAAACACATCATCTGTGGAGAAAATTGAGAAAAGACAAAAAATAACACCTTGCTTCAAAGTGACTGACTCCAGAGTCAGACAGAGGAAAAGAAGATAAGCATGGAGGGAGGGAAAATTAGAAAAAAGTGAGAAAGAGAGTTTTCAGTTTAAGTAACGTCTAGACGATCCCAGACCTAAATCTCTCCAAGAATAATAATAAGCTCCCCGGGAGTTCCATGGCAGCGCTGGGATTGTCACAGGGCCCAGATCTCTCAGATACACCAGTGTCTCAAGCCCATGTTTAAATTGAGGTCCTCGCCGTATCCTCCACATCTTTATCCAAATTCAAAAGATGTCTGTCGGCAGCTGCTCCTCAAAGCAGAGCCAGAGAGTTGCCTCCCTCCTGTGATGGAGCCAGCAGCTGATTTAGATTCAGGATGCATTCAGCTCAGTTCTTTTGGCAACCCAGTTTGGCAATCCATTACATCTTGTTCTCATTCTTCGAGTTTCATTTTACATTCCATACATTGGCACTCACATCTTTCATAAGCCCCAAACACACACGTTACCTCACACTTATCTGGACAGAGGTGCAGAACCACCAGAGGTGGTGATGGGTAGGAGGTTGTTTTGCTGGTTTTGCAGCTGGTATTAAAGTTAAGATAACCCGAAATCTAGATAAACATGATGTGAGTAACACTATCATGTCCAAAAAATCAAGGATGATGTGAAAATAGCAGCATTGGTCTTTAAAGTTCTCTGTGGAGTTTTTGAAGACTTCAGCGATAGAGGGGTTTTTATTTCTTTATTTTTCTATGATTTTCTATAAGAAGGTCACAATTTAGTTATTTTGAGGTAACACACAAGCGCACATTTAAAGATTTTTCAAAGGTTGTTGGCTGTCTTTTGCTCAATTCTCTGTCAAGGTGATCCCACATTGCTTCAAGAATGTTGAAGTCCAGCTTCCGGGCCTCCTTCTATTCATTTTTACTGTATTGGCAGTGTGTTTGGAATCATTGTTTAAAACTAAAGCAGTTTCCAATCAGATTCTTTTCAGATGGTGTTGCATTGTCGGTCAAAATTTGACAGTTCTTTTCTGTGTTTATAATTCCACCAATTTTAACAAGCACCACCCAAAACCACAGATCACAGATTGGCTGTAGACACTCACTGGTGTACTTCTCTTTTGACCTTCTCCATGCATATTGATGCCGATTTGGTATACCTTAGCCTTTTGTTACTGTTTTTTGTGAGAAGCTTCTTGACAGCCACCTTTCCATCGAGACCACCTCTGATGAGACTTTGACAAACAGTAGATGGATCAACTGACAGGCCAGATGCATCTCAATTCCTGTGTCAGGTCTTTCATGGATTTTTCCCCAATTTCTTAAGGACATGACACTCATTGTTCAAGACTGCTTTAAAAAAGTTGCTAGGAAGTCTGGCTCCTTGGAAGCAAAATATAACGAAATGAGTGGTAATTCAATGCTGTAGTGCTACATTTATACCTTGTGCAAAGCAGGAATTGCAAACTCAAAAGGGTATTGGTGCGTTATTGTCCTTTCAAAAATCAGTTTGATGTTTGTTTCTGTCAAAACAGATGATAAGCTTTTATATTAAAAAAGAAAAAAAATGTTGTGAAAATATGCAGAAACAGCCAAAATATTTGCATTCAGTTAGCAGTTTTGCTGTGTTTATTCACAGCGTCTCAGGTGAAGCTTTTTTTTTATCAATCCGTAGGTCCAAACTGAGACCCCTAAAGGTGCAGTGTAAGCACATGTCCAGTTTTGCTAACAAGTCTTCTGGTTTTGCCCATGAGATTGCTATGGAATATAAATAAGCATCCTTTCAATTACTGTAATATTAGCTTGCAGAGCCTGTTAGCTCTTTTTTAAAAACTTGTTTCAGTGCAGTAACAACTTCAATTAATTATGAGCTCCTGGCAGAGGAAGTGACAGGGCAAACTTGTTGTCCATATATTTGGGGCATTGAGAATGTGTGTTGATGTGTATTTTTGTGCTTTTTCTTTGTCCCTGCGGTTCTGTGGTTTATGTCCATTAATAAAATCTCATTAATCACAATAGAGTCTGACCCCATCTCTTCACCTCGCATTTCTACTCAGTCATCCGTGAACAAGGTTCTCTGTTAGAGACTTCAAAGTCACTTACATTTCACCCCAGTCATTCCCAAACTGCATCCAGGGTGCTTTCTAAACCGCTCCAGCTTTTCATGGACAGCACAGGGCATTGTTGCCGTGGAGAATGTGGAGGGAATTTTATAGTGTGTCAGCAAAGCAAGTGGCTAATGGTGAATGGTAGGTTAGTACTTGGGTGCGTATGTATGTGGGTGTGTGTGTGTGTGTGTGTGCTCTTGGCCTAATTTGAGCACCAAACAGATGAAGTAGCGATGAAGCCTTCTGCTGTGTAATGTATCACTGTCTGCCCCCCACCCACTCAAACACATACATTCACACATAAACACACACAGAGCCAGACAGGCACAACGTGACCCCAGTGCCCTGACAGCGAGCCAGATCTTTGCCGTTTGACAGCGTTTCAGCAGGCATTCAGATACACTCCGCCGCCAGAGCTTGTCCTCTCTCCTGCTGACCAGTGAGACGTTTCCACACTGTCGACCATGTGACCTCCACTTTCCCTCAGTCCCTTACTCAGCCTGCAATGCACTGAGGTCATACACACTGGGACTCATTACTCTCAACTGCGGCGTGCCATCCAAAAAGAGACCACACACACACACACACACACACACACACACACACACACACACACACACACACACACACACTCTTTAAGCTGTACTGAATATGACATAAACTAATTTAAAGCTACAGATTTTTTTTATTTATTTATTTATTTATTTATTTATTTTTTGCATGAACAATCAGCCAAATGACTGTGTGTAATATACAGGTGCTGCTTAAAACAACTAACCAACAAAGCTCTACACAGATTTTTAGCACTCTTTAAATCCATACCACCTGCTGAAAAGATACCCAGATGACGTTAACAACTAGCTGATAAACACAGTTTGGACTGCACAGTAAAGATGCCAGATGCTTTCCTTGGGAGCTGGTAAAGCAAAACAGAACTAAAAAGTAAAGCACCTATAAAACTTACATTAAACATGTGGTCAGAAACAGCTTTAAATTATTCCTGATTTGTATCAATTACTTCATAAAGGACATTTACACATGCATTAATCTCCCGAAGACGTAGAGTTTAAGTATAACCGCTGTTTGTCAAAGCCTTACCCTTATCCTAACCTTAAAGCATGTCACTAACCATAAAATGCATTGATTTATGTTATGGGGACTTTCTTTTTGTCCCCACAAGGAAGACACGTCCCTATAACGTGATGGTATAAACAGATTTAGGTCCCCTCTACATGAGTAATACCTGGACTACACATACACTGTCACCTCCAGCAGGGAGCAGAATTGGGCTGTCACTCAAACAGACAACCTTAAAAGGGCACAGAACCTTGCAGGAGACATTAATAAATGAAATATAGCAGTGACACAAAAACACACCAATAGTACAAAGTCTGGCTTAGCTGAGATCTGAGATGGCCCAACATCTACCAAACCAGCTGTTCTGCCTGCATTTTTTTTTTTTTTTGGCACACACACGACTTCCCTGCCCTTCAAATTGACTGGCATTAGATTTTAATTTAGTCTCGAAGAGGACATTGTTGTGAACAGGGACAAGGACTGAGGGGTTGGCAGCCTCCTTGTCAGCACACATTAATCAGCACATGTGTGGTGATAAGTAAAGATTTTGTGCAGAAAAAGCAAATTTGTGCATTTTCCAGCCTTTCTAACACGATTGCCAAAGGTGACAAATGACTGTGCATCTTTACTGTACATCTGGAATGGGTTACAAAGTCAAGAGCATTGTTTCCTGTCTTGCACTGTCATGGCAATAATCTGGCATCGCACTCAGGCATGGCAGTGTATCCAGTATCTGGTTCTTTCCAGTTTTCCAGTCATTACTGTGAGTCCCCTTGCCTCTCTCCTTGACTTACTTTGATAATGAAACCAAGAGATAGAAATCTTCCATTGTCACATTATTCTAATAAGACTATCGTTCTCATTAGTCTCCTGTGTGTGTGTGTGTGTGTGTGTGTGTGTGTGTGTGTGTGTGTGTGTGTGTGTGTGTGTGTGTGTGTGTGTGTGTGTGTTTACTGGATGTTTACCGACCTTGGCAACTTTCACATACTGGTCATGAGTTCTTTTTTTATTTTGCTGCTTTCAGCTTTCATGTGGGTGAAAATGTATTTTCTGTTTGCACTGACAAATATCTATAACATTTTTACCTTCCTTCACTCAATCTTTTTGCAGGAGGTGTTCACCCCAGAGTGTAAGTTCAAGGAGTCAGTTTTTGAGAACTACTATGTGATCTACTCGTCCACTGTGTACCGACAGCAGGAGTCAGGTCGGGCCTGGTTCCTTGGTCTCACCAAGGAGGGACAAGTAATGAAGGGCAACCGGGTCAAGAAGACTAAGCCCTCATCGCACTTTGTTCCCAGGCCAATTGAAGGTATCATAAAGCTTGTAGAAGCACATTTTTGGTACAGCTTTAATGTTATTTCTTTTTGATTTCATTTTTTTTTTGTAATGCATGCACTTCCCATCACGTACACTAGTATTATCGTGCAACACTGGTGGTTAAAGCAGCGATCCACCAGCTCTAATTAGCCTTTGAAACCAGATAATGTCTTATCTGGCTTTGGAGGACCTTCATTACCAGCTGGAACTGTTCGGTTTGTTAATACGTTGGCATTAAGGAGGAGGGAGAAACTAATGAAACATAGTATAGGTGCATCATGGGAAATGAAAAAAATCAATGTTCTTTTTTTAAACTTAGCAAATCCTTTTGACACACCTAAAGGTAAATGATATTGACATTCGCTGTTTTAGCTCAAACAATCCTTGGTATTCTTCAAGCTTTATGAGGGAGCAAAATGAAATCATTTGCATTGCATTCCCATTCTCCAAACCTGGCTTCTAAAGGGATTTATCATTTTGAGCATTTATTTTGCTCTTGCTTTGTTATTTGTCAGCAAGATTAACTATCTCATTTTCGATGAAGCTTAGTAGAGCAGTGTACGGGCAAAGGGGGAATCCTTAAAATTTTGTTGCACATTCAGGCACAGTTTCTCACAAGTGTGAAGCAGGACTTTGGACTTGGCAAGTGATTCACTTTCAGTGCCCCAGTAGTTTACATATCTTTTGTGGGAGCTTTGTTAAAATATCACATAGATATTGTTGTAATAACTTGTCAAGCAATGTGATAAAAAAGTGCAGACATGGCCTAATTCCCCTGTCTTCTCCCTCTCAGCCTGGTATAATTGTCCCAGCCTCACACCTGACCTTGTCTCTGTCTGCACATCCATCTCTTCAATCTACTCTCCACTCCGCTCCTCTTGTTTCCATCCCTTTCCTTGGCTTTCCATCTTTTCCACAGTTTGTATGTACAGGGAGCCATCACTGCATGAGATAGAGGACAAGCACCGCTCCAGGAAGAGCTCAGGGACTCCCACCATGAATGGAGGGAAAGCTGTCAATCAGGACTCCACATAGCATCTGAGGGAGGGGCTTCCAGCAGGGGGGAGAGGCCTCATCCTGAATGAAGGGAAGGGGCCAAAGGAAACTTCACCCGTCCCTCCCAATGTACGCACCACCATGGCCCGTGACAAACAGAGGGGTTTATGATGACAACGAGGAGCTATTACTGTACACCCAAGACAACGAAAACAAAAACTGATGTCTTGCCTGTGAAAACCTTTTAGATGAATTAATATGAAAAAGACTATATATATATATATATATATATATGGAGAAGTCATTTTCAATCAGGACTTGACCAACCATTTTATGCAAAAAAGTATAAAAAAGCTGTGATAAACAAAGAAATGGTGGTCTCCCTTCACGTAAATACAAGTATCTGTCATTTTCGATTTATGCTGTGAAAAACAAGCTTTAATACATGTTCACTTTTCGTACATTGATTTTTTTCTACATGCTATTGCATTCTCATATGCTTTATTGTGTTGTTTTCAATAATAACTATACCATCTTCATTATAATCATTATTACTAGTCTGTTGCTCGATCATCTTATTTACTAGCTTTTTGTTTTTGAGACAAAATACTTTTTTTTATTACCCTTATGTGTTTTTTTTCTCTCACAGTTTGATCTTGAATGCACTGTCACACCACTTGCACTGGTGTGAGGGTAAGACTAAATATATTGATAGTTCTCTTTGCTGGACTTCAATGGGAACAGAGTGCTTAGGGTGGGATGTAATTTACTCAGGTGTGTATTGTAAGTTAGACTAATGTGACTATAGGACACAAACTTCCATATGTTGCCCTGGGACCGATACAAGCAATATAACAGAGTGCAGTCTAGTATGTCTCTAAATGAAAAAAAAAACAAAAACAATAAAACACTGACAATACATCTCCACGGTTGGTGTGTTTGTCAGTAGAAAAGACAAAGAAAGTTGTATGAGGCATTAAAAGTTGGAAACGAGTGAAAACCTGTTTTGATACAGTTTCTGTATTATCTCATCACTTAAAATGAGCATTAGGTTATAAACAAAGAGATGTCCAAACTTGTCAAAAATGACAAAGAATAATATTCTCTCCAAAAGCTGAGAGGATGGCAATGACCAACATCAGCACTACGAGCCATGGCCAAAAACGGTCACTACGCATTTGCACCTCGAGAACCACAGACCCCTTTTTCTGCTGTTAGCTATAACAACAACTCAAAATATAACTATGTAACAGTAGTCGTGCTTTTGAACTATACGGACTAAACATGAAATAACCTTTGATTAAAGACTTCTGCAGTTTTTCTACGCAGAAAGAAAAGAAGTGGCAATTTTTTTGGCAAGCCCGGCCGTGAAGGGTTGCGTTGACTAATTTCCAGAAAGTTCTACTATTTCTATTATTCTGTTGTGAAATGACCAGAGACTTTTTCAACACTGGTGGACAGGGTGCCTGACTGTTTAATAAATCACTGACCTAACATGTTGAAAATTTGTTCAAAAATTGTAAGGTCACAATCATTCAAACTTTGCCATCACAATGGAAGCCAAATGTTTCATTGAGGAACCAGTACATATGGATTTGGCCAGATTCGAGGAGGATGTCTTACCGTCTCAGTGGGATTTTCTGAAATGGTAACGCATGCCATCTCTATTCCCACTGGTTTTGTGACCAATGAAATGAGCCACTTGCTGCATTGTGGAGGAAAGTCTCTCTCTTTCATAAATCAACAGATTGACAGGGCTGTATAAACGAGTTGAGTTGACTGGGACACCACATACGCTGTGTACGCTGCTGAGCTTATTTCTAAACCCCAATTAGTTTGTCTAACTCAGGAAGTCCTACAGTTGTGCAGTGAATGGGCCAGACGTAGAGGCTGGATGTCCACTGTCCAGCACTAGTTGCACAAAGACTGGCACCAATGTGGTGTTTGGATTGGGGTTAATAGTGTTATTTCTTTTTTACTATTATTAAAGATGACGTACAGCTAAGCCTAGCCAAGTTAGGAAAGCTGAAAAGGGGAAACGGTTGAGATCAAGCATGACCATCGCATGACTGTAGAAGTTGATGTAAGTTTGGTTTAAGTTTGAGGCGGGATCCAAGAGGAATGTCTTTAGATTTTTGGGAGCATATGTCCAAAATGTTTTATGCAATAGTTTGATCAGTATTTTAGCGAGAGCTCATACATCTCTCCTACATCTGGTTAGAAACCGGTTGCTAATTTGGTGATATGTACAGTAAATAGCACACATTCAGCTGCACGCAGCAAACTACAGTGGCATAGGCATCATTATGGATCTAGGAAAGTCTTCCATCTTGGACCCGGGTCCGCAGCTGATGCAAGTTACCTGTAAGAGCTAACAGTAGATTAGTTCAACTTCCACAGTACCTACTGAATAACAGTGATACATACAGTATATTAGACATGACACTGAAAGTCAGCAGGCAAGACCAGCATACAAGTATCTTTATACAGAGGTTTATACTGGTGCATATGACACATGTGTGGACTTAAAGCAATGCATGAAGTTAAGTGTACTGAAGGTCAACTCTTGACAGATGAATGAAAGGATCTGAGACAGGAATGAATACATGGAGTCAAAAATAGCTAATGTGAGAAAGCAGTAAAGCAAAGCACTTTTTTGTGGGTTTCTTGATGTGTGAAAGGGGTTAATAAAGGCTTTGATTGTATGAGATAATAACTATTATTTTAATATTTTTATGTTTGCAGATGATTCACTGCATTGGAACATGCTCATATATGCATTATGAATTCTGAGATGACAAAAAATATGCATTGATTATATAAAAAACAGAATGAAGTTAGTGATTGTTTAAGAATAAAGACTATGTTATCAAAAACTCTCAGCTATACAGTGACTGATTCATTGAATGTGTTGTTGATCATGACTGAATTATCTTTTTTCAAACTTATGTCACTCTTTGTAACAGGAACATAATTAGGATAATAAGCAGACAAAACTGAATCGATCAATGTGTCATTTTTTATTTAATGGGATTCACATTCAATTCAAATCAGTTTCCTCTATCGTTCACAGAAGTGATTTATGCTCTACCTAGCCTCTAAATCCGATATGTCATTTTGGGATGGCGCTCTTTCGCCCTTAATTCTCACGTTGTCATGGAAACAGACCTTCCATGTCTGCAAGGAGAATGAGGAGGAGGAGGATGAAGGCTCCCCTGACTTTCAGGACGTGGCTTGTATTCTCTCCTGCATGATGGCTGCAGCACAAGACTACAGGGTATGGGGGGGTATTTTGTTCTCTTCTATTTTGGTTTTTCCTTCACTTACAGTACACAGCTGAGAAGAGTGCAGGCATGCAACCTCAGGGACAATATGTACCAAAAATGACATGGAAAAAGATGAGAAGCAACAAAAAGAGAGAAGGGAGTTGAGGGAAAGACATGCTGCATTATTCTGTTTTTTGCATTTAAGAAATCCACTTTTGCAAATATGAAATCTCATAGACTTCTAGTTGTAATTTTTTAATGCACCACTGTTGCAGCTTTACTTCAGAGTTTTCTTAATTTCAAAGAAAGCCAATGCAGTAATTTAAAAAGTCTCTGTGAGGCTGTGCTTAGGTACAGAAGTACATAAAGTTAATGCTGATGCAAATATTAGGTTCCTAATGGCAACGTACTGATGCTTAGGGCTTTTTCCTGCTATCAATCCATTTGCTTCCGCTTATCCTTTTCAGGATGGCAGCTATCCCAGCTGTCATAGGGCAAGAGGCAGGGCACACCCTGGACAGGTCACCAGTCTAACACACAGGGACAGACAACCATTCGCACTCACATCCACATATGGGCAATTTCGATTTTAAATGTTTTCAATTAACCTATCCCCACAAAGTGCATGTCTTTGGACTGTGGGAGGAAGCCGGAGTACCTGGGGAGAACCCACGCAAACACAGGGAGAACATGCAAATTCCACACAGAAAGACACTGCTGGTGGAATCAAACTCAGGTCCAGTGCTAACCACTGTGCCACCGTGCTGCCTTTTTCCTGCTAGTATGTGTTAAATAGTATCAACCAATTAATGTACCAAAAATGCAACTTTAAAGTTATAATTTTGACTAAATGGGGAGTAGATCTCTAAACAGAATTACATGTTAAGACCATACCTCATGGGGGCACTAGAGAAAAAGTCTGGGGATCTTCAAAGTTTGAAGTTTGACAACAAAAACAACAAAAAAGCCAGCTGGTGGAGGACATAGTCAGAATAAATGGCTGACATTCTCACAATAGTGTGAGAAACAAATTTGTTGTCAAAAGTGTTTTGGAACAAAATATAATTTTATTGCTAATGACCTGGCTATCCCCTCCCCCCCAAAATAAGCTTTATATTGTAACATAAAGACCCTACAATAATAGAGAGAAACGTCAATAGTCACACATTTTATGGCAAGAGATACGACATCCTCATAGCAGTACATACTGTACCTTTGTAATCAATGTTCACAAAGAGTAGAAACAAGTCAAGGTCAGCTACTTAGACATCTGTGGGTGTTAGCAGTCTAAACAGAGTCATCTGTTTGGATACACATAGGACAGCCAAGAGCTGTAAACAGCTCGAAGGCCATTCTACCCATCTCTGTTAAAACTGACCTCTGCCATGTGTTCTCCCACCCTATCTCCTTTCTTGTGTGGGCGAGGCCACCTTCACACATATCCTACAGAACAGACTAGGAACTTTGCAGCTTCAAAACAAAAATTACAAGTGACTCAGTATTGTATTAATATCAGTTTTGACCCTTTTTAAAAATAAATCTAGCGACCCCCAAATATTATTTTGGAGGTTAAGCCTCACATTGTGATTTTCTCACATGAAATATGCCTAAATCAATATAACCTTGCTTTCAAAGGCACATTACATAGCCATGGAGCATTTTAGCCACAATGTTTTAGTGTCTGCCCAAAGGGGTAAAAGAAAACTGTGAGGTTAAGTTTCACTTGGGAGCTTTTCTTACTAGATTCATTGAGAATGTGTTAGTAAATACTGACATAATAGCAGGAGCTTTAAAAGTAATACCACAGCAGACAAGTGAGGAACAACAAGAAAGGAGAACCGTGGAAGAAAAGCACAGACATTACCTGCAGTGGAGAGCCAACACTGTCATTCCACAGTGAAATAAATGACATAAAAAAAGATCATAAAATTGTCTAAAGCTCTGTGAAACACCAGTGCAGGGCAATGTTGAAACTTTTATACACAGCTGTGAAAAAGCGCTTGATGTTAGCATGCTAACATTTGCGCAGTAACAATGCTAATATGCTAGTTAGCTGATATATTGTGTTTGTCAGATTAGCACGCTCATGTTTGCTAGAACTAAGCCAAAGGACAACCAAGCAGGCTGGAGTTTTGTGAAATGGTGACAGCTGATAAGACGTTATTAGAACTGGGCTACCGATTCATGCTAAAAATCTATTTTACTTGGGTAGCAATAAGGGATGACATTAGCAGGACTCACTCTTTCTTCTGGAAAGCATCCAAGATGGTTGCTTCGGGGCAGGATAAAACAGCACTCCGGCTTGTTTTGGCTATTTATCTAGATTGGATGGCTGCTACACACTAAAAGGATAAACGAATAACAAAAGCAAACTCAAAACAAGAAAAAAAACCCTCCAAAACTAAACAAAAGCACGAACACACGATACCTGGATAATGTATGAGGACTAGGGTGTGCCTAAAGGTATCTATAGATTATGAACACATTTCAATAACAAAATAAAAACTCAAGGAAAACTAAAAAAAACTCAAAGTCTTGCATATATCTGGATTTTTAAAAAAAAGGACAAATAAGATGCCTAGAATGTTTTTTAGAAAATTAACAAAGATTTGAGAATAAACAAACAAACAAAAAATCATACACATGGCGCTGTCAAGAGCTGATGACAAGAGCTGGTCCTCTAGTTTGTAAAAATATACTCTATTTGGTCAAATGCAGCAGAAGCTTGGTCATTATGTTTTTTGACATTCGTGTGGTCGTGAATCATAAATTTGTACACTATGGTCTAACTGTCAGTGCATTACAAAATGTTACAGGCATTAAAGCCTTACAAAGTAAGGCATTACCCTGCGGAACAGTGATACTGCTTTTTTGATAAGTGGCAAACTTGACATTACTTTTATTTTTATTTCACAGAAGGACAAGAGTTGGATGATAAAGTAGAAACTGCATCCAGGACAGAAGCAACAGCTTTATACTGCTAAGATAACTAAGACTCTTTGCAAGCATCTGCACAGAGAGCATGCTAACACAAAACTAGCCAAAACTCAGAGTGAGGTTAAAGCTGAGTGCATGCTGACCCCACCCCAGCAGCCAGACTCAATAAGCAACAAAAGTGTCTTTTCTTTTTTATTTTACCTTCACTTTTGTGTTCATAAGTAAAAAGTAAAAGAAAGATTGTATAAGTATTTTATAGAGTAAGGTGAAAATAATGTAGCAAGTAGTGTAACAAGTAGTGTAACAAATTAATTAATGCACTACTTAAAAAAAAAGTAATAAGTAATGTGTAATACATACATTTTCTTGAAAAATGACCCCAACACTGGTGAGGACCTCTACTGTAATGCGATCTGAAGTAGAAGACTTACCCTCACACTTACCCTAAGTCTTAACCATTTTCCACTCACTTTAAAGCCTTACTTGACAGATTTTTAACACAGGTTGCACTGTCACCATGGCGATGAGAAAACGGAGATCCACCGTGTAGACATATATGTAATGACAACCAGTTACAGCGAGATGATCTTCAGCATCATAGCAGACAAATCGTTTTACTGGTGGAGCTTCAGACGTTTTCACAACATTTCAAACTATTCAAAATTCCACAATTTACATTTGATGTGTAATTAGGTTCTGCTCACAACTGTTGTTTGGACTTTGTACATTGCCGTAAAGCTAAGCATCAAATAAGGAACTCGGCTAGTTTTGTACTGTTTTTCTTTTGCAAACTGAAAGCATTGCTGTTTCATCTGTGTGTACCTGCTTTTGTCCTGTTGTTTTGATATGTGCCTATGCCTCTGGGACAGGAAACTCCTAGTCAGAAGTGGGATGTTCAGCTCTGCTCATTAAAAATAATTACTCTGTGTTCAATTAAAGCTCAGTGATGCTCCTTTGATCCAGCCAGCTCAGTATGTTTTATCCAATTGTCTGATATGAACATTTGAATGAAAGGAGCTCTGATGGTTAAAAAGACTGAAAAGACTGAATTCAACTCTTCAGGTCTCTACTTCTGCACCTTGTTAGGCAGTCCACTTTAACAAGATGATTAAAAAGAGATTTAAAGTCACTTTAACTTTACTTTTCCACGTCTCACTGTTTCTGGGATGCTCTGCTTTTGGCTTCTCAGTTTGCTGGATGAAGACCAGAGGGATTACCACAGGCAGGCATGCTCATAAAAGGCAGAATACACATAAAAGTTCATGCACATTGTACACATACTCCTACACGCATTATAAATTCACTCACCCAGCTGCCCACCCACAGCTGCCCACGTATCTTTTTTTTTTTTTGCTCTCTCGCATACTCTTACTTGACTACTTTTAAAAAAAAACTTTACTGAAGGAGCTCTGCCGCATGAGCATGTTAATGTGCTGACAGTGGATCCTGTTACAGAGGAGAGCTGTTCTGCTGAATCCCAATTGCCCGGGGACAGAAAGGATACCAAGCCAAGCTTTGACTGCAGTTATGCTTCAACGCTGTTATTTTAATAATTTTCTCTCTCATCCCTATGCTCATCCACTTTGCACTCTAGCTTCCTCTTTTCCTCTGCTTTCTCACTTTCTTAAGCTCTATTCCCTGTCTACCCCTCTATCCTGTTTGATAAGTTTCCTCAATCAGGCCTTCCTTCTCAGAACGCTGCATCGATTCTCTTTATCTCTTTTCTCTTTGTGTTCCCTATGCAGTATTTACCTGTTTGTGATTTATGAGTTCAGGTAATTCTCATCAAGTAGGCTCCACTTTACAACCCTAATTCTATAAAAGCGTAAAACCGTAAATAAGAACTGAATCCCTCACTAATCTTCATTTTTATTGACAGTAGAAGATCAAAAAACATGACAAAATGTACCATTTCATGCAAATATACTAGGTGATTTTGAATTTTGGTAAAATTTTGCTAACAAGTGGGGACATGGTCATGTTTGCCCTGCTGTATAGCTGCATAACAGTCACATACTTTGTCACACATTTCATTTCACCATGTGCCAAATGTTTTCAGTTAGTGAAATGTCTGGACTGTAGGAAGGACAATGCGCATCTCGAATCTTCTATTATGAAGCCATGCTGTTGTAATGGATGCAGTATGCGGTTTCAACTTGTCTTGGTGAAACATGCAAAGCATTCCCTAAAAAACAACCTTATCTGGGTGGGAGCATATGTTCCTATAAACCTGTATATAGCTTTCAGCATTGATGGTGCCATTCCAGATGTGCAAGCTGCCAATTTCTTAGTCACTGGTGCACCTCTGTCCCATCACAGATGCAGGCTTTTAAACTGAGAGCTGAAAACAAGCTGGATGAACCCTCTCCTCTTTAGTCAGGAGGACACGGTGTTCATATTTTCAGAAAATAATTTGAAATGTAAATTTTTTTGACCACAGAACAGTTTTTCATTTTGCCTCAGTCCATTTTAAATGAGTTTTGTTCACAGAGAGCTTTAACCAGCATTTGTGGATAACACAGTAAACTGTTTTCACTCTAGTCCCTTGTGCACAGTGATTTATCCAAATTCTCTGAAGATTTTGATGGTATTATGCACTGTAAATGATGAGATATTCAAAGTCGTTGCAATTTCACATTCAAATTATGCACTACTTAAGAGAAAAGTACTGGTATACGTCAATGGTGACAATGGTGTTAAAGTTGTAGGAAATAGAAGATGAATGGGTGTCTGGTTTATTGCTTTGCTGGCCTACCATGAATATCACTGGGAAACATCAAATGTGGTGCTGACCTTTATTACATTCTGAATTTTAATGACTCTAACAATGAGAAGAACAGCCTCTTCTGCTTGAGTGGAAACAATGTTGCAGAAAAGAGGACATATAGCACATGCATAATCAATCAAAACACTACAAGTCTACAGGTCGGTGGTGCAGCATCATTGAGGAAGCTTGCCCAGTTTTCCAGTTGTCTTCAGAGCTCATTTAGATGCCTCTTTCCACAGTCGGAACAAACAGGGCTTTGGAGCAGCACTCACACCTCGACTGCTCATTTACTGATCATTAAATATTCAGTGCCAGACTGTCTGTGGTACATTAAACAGTACAGGTATAAAGGATCAAGGTCAATCATTTCTAAAGCACGAATGAGAGGCTGAAGTGTCCACATCTCAAAAATAGCCGAGGCATTTACTGCATTACAGTGTGCACAGGTTACCTCGAATAATGAAATTAATTCTACCACAAGGAAGACTGTGTAACTCTCGTACACCAGCCACTGTGGCCACAGTTGAAATTTATGTGATAAGTATAACTTCAGCTTGAAGGAGAAGAGTCAAAATGTCAGCAATGTGACTCAGTAATGCTTGTCACAGCAATACCATTTCAAAGGGTTTATTTAGCTGTTTGACAGAATGACTTAAGTAAAACTGTTGCATGAAATGCCTGAAGTAATAAACTTAGCCACCCATATAGTCTCACTTAAAAGTCACTGATGTTTGCAGGGTACTAACAAGCCAGTGCTAGATTCATTCAGCTGTATATAGACTGCAAATATATAATGAAATACCACAGTAGTGTTACACAATATTACAACTGATCTTAGCCTCATTTAGCATGCCCTGATTCATCTGTTTTAATATGTCTTGCACTTGACTGAGATGGTAATTAGCAGGACACCCAGGATTTCCAGAAAAAAACTCACAAATCAAGCCTGTTATAGCCTGTTTCTTACTTGATTTCTGTGGAACGAAACATTTTGAAATGGTCCAAGCTATTGTTGATCACCTAGGTTAAGGGAGAGAAAATATTAAATCTAAATTTAAACAAAACTATGATCTTTAATCCAATCTAATTTCATGGAGGTAAAAACTAGCACTTCTAACATACCAGAAGAAAACAACCGTTGGACACTTATAAACTCAAGCTGTCTTTAATGAGATTTCTGCTCTATTTAACTGTATTACATCTGAAGATGTGTTTGTCATGGGTTATAATGATTTTGCATTGGCACATGATTCAAATTTACAGCTGTATTGTGTGGATAGAAAATGTAAGGATGTCTTCTAAGTAAAGTCATCACTCACAGGATTATCCCATCTATCTTCTTTGCAAGTATACAGTCCAAACTGGAATACTCTTTGCAACCTAAATCTGTTATACGTTTGCGTAACTATTCTCCCATCAAGATCTAACCTTTTAAAATATGGGCAGATGTCTTTTTAGCCTATGTGAGTTGCGCAGAGAAAAGTGCAAGGATGTGTCCTTCTAAAATGGGCGATAACCTTGAAGTGCATCAACCTTTCAACAAGTCGCAATCCTAACCCAATTATAGAGGTGTAAAAGCTTGATATAGCTGGCTAAACAATTAGAAAGTGCACTGTCAGAAGCAGAATAATCCTGTTAAGAAGGCTACAGAGCAGCACAAGCGTTTCTATCCTCACTGACAACTGTCTGTACCAGAAGATTTGTATAATTCAAGGTGGCATTCAAGGAGTTTTGCATAATATATTAGGAGTTTCAGATGTTTTGAAACCTTTAAGCTCAGATTTGGTTCCAAAATATCCACAAATATGTAACATATTTGTTTTGTTTTGTTTTAATCAAATATTTGCTTTACATAAAAGGTCACAGCTCTTCTTTGTCTCTTACTTGTGCTGGCTGGGTTTCTTATGCAACCACCATATTTATTTATGACTCTCAGCAATCAATATCTTGGAATATATGTGTGCCAGAAAAACCACAGGATTTTGAATACAGTAGCATTTAGGGGAATCGCTGATCTGTTTCGTATCCAGATTTTGGAACTTTTAATTATGGTGATAGTGAGCTTGAATGACTGCTCCTTTGGGGACATCGCTGTAGTGATAATTTTCAGTGAATAGCTCAGAGAAGAAAGATGTTATTAACACATTTAGTACGATTTTGCACGAGGCCTCTCTTATAACTGTCAACTACTTCTTATTTCATTTGTATTTTATCCTAATGTTAGCTCATTCAAGTTGCAATTTTAAATATTGAGAATAGCAAAAAATATTTGACAATACTTCGATACTTCAGTTCAAGATCTAAATGTCTGATTTCACTTATATCTTTTTCTGAAGACACCAGTTTGATTTCTCTTCTGCCTCCCAACAGTATATTTATAAATGGATGTGAGTCATAATGCTTAATCTCTCCATGCACCATTCAACGTGTTGGTATTCAAAGAATTGCTTTGAGGAGTTACTGTTCAAATAACTCCATATTTGTGTGTATGAATAAACAAATTGAAAACTCCAGATTTACAGCATACACACTACAGCTGGTTATTGCGACTTTGTTTGTTTGCAGTTATTTATTTACTGACAGGATTTTCAGAAATGATCTGAAATATTTCACACACACACACACACGCACACAAGAAAGTGATATAGAGATATAACATTTGTATATCTCTATGGGAAAAAAATATCTGTTGTCATTAAAAATACTGCATATTCAAATGACTTGAGCAGGTTTTACTATGTTTTTACAACTGTAAGTAATACCACATTTTCAACAAGCCACAACATCCTGAACATATTGTTTTTTCCTTGTCCCGCCGGCTACGTTTTGGTTTGGGCACTTTGTCACGTGTTTTTTTTTAAATCAGGAGATTACAGCCAATCAGAGTCAATTTTTCAAACAGCTCAACAAATATCAGGAAAACAAACAAACCGTTTCTTTGCAGTGTAAATCTGAATCTGTTTGCTAGCTGAATGTAAAGTTGGTGTATTTTCCAGGACAAAAAAAGCCTTAACGTAATAACTTCACACAGAAATGGACGTAGCAAAAACCAATTTAATTTAAACATGTCATGTACTCTTTTGTGTGTGTTCTATGACAGTCCTAGGCAGTTTATTGTAGTGTACTGCAGACTAAACTGGTTAATCTGCAGTACCGTGGTACGGTTGACATTAAAGGACTATGTTAGGCTGGTGCACAGCAGGCTGTGGTGTCCAGGGTCACTTATAAGTTATATCAAGGGTATATTTAATTGAAGCTGAGGATGCTTCACCTATTATACCAGATTTATATTATCTACAGGTTGGGAAACAACAATGACAGCTCAGTAAACCTCAGATTTCAGGCTTGGCTGATCACAGACTATGAGCATTAAAAATACAAATGATTATACAACTTACTGCAAAGTAATTCTTTGACAAATCATAAGGCCCTCCACCAGACAAATCTTAGTTTAGCCTCTGCTTATAAGCCCAATATGAACATAATGAAGTGAGAAACAGACTATTTATCTCTTCACCTTGACCCTTCACCTTGATGCCCTGGTTTTCTGCAGACTCGGCAGCGGCTGATGATGCTTTCTAGGAAAGGTCCCTTCACTGTCTGAGGTATGGGTTTACTGTAGGAGAACAACATACAGAGACAATAATAATTACAGATAACTTAACAAATTAAATTTGATACAAGTTGCCAAATCACAAGACAGCACTGTTCTGAGTTGGGAAGCCTCTAAACAGCATTGGACAAAAGAGTAATGAAAGATGAACGATTCCTTGAATATTTAACTGAAAACTACAGAACTATGTCTCCTTAAACAGAGAAGTGAACAGTTCACCCGAACATGTTGTTGGGGTCGAGGGAGGCCAGCCAGTAGCTATAGGAATCAGGATAGTAGTTACACGTCCCCCTGCCGTGACACTCTATAAAGGGCACTTGGCGGAAATTTTCCAGACATGAGCCAGGAGAAATCAGGGGCTGCGAGGATCCCTCTGCTCCAGCACCTGTTTGCTGTAACAGACAGTAAGAACAGAATCACTTAGAGAAACAAGATCTCTGAATTCAAATTTTAAAAATAGTAAAAATGAACAAAACACTGATTTCTTTACCATGATGAAAGAGTACCCAGTCCACAGTGATTCCCAACCTCTAGGACATTCTGGTATGAGAGTCCTCTGACTGTGGATGGCTATGACATTGGAGGTGGTTTCACACACTGAGCACCTAAACAGGTATCCATATTATTTTATTCCACATAAGGTTAGAGGGTAGATGTAGGTGGCAATTTTAGTTAATGGTAATCACACTAAATACACAATCTTATCCCACCTGCTAATGTAGGATTTCAGCATTTCTCCTGATATGGAAACCATGTTCATAGGCATGGGAGTTTCAGTGGACAACCAGTATGAATAGTCATTACGAGAAGCATAGCGGCAGGCATTTTCAGTGTCACAGAACAGAAAAGGCATTGTAGAGAAACGAGGCAGACAGCTCCCCGTGGTGCCTGAGAGACAGTTTAAAACACTGGTAAATATGCAGATTTTATTTATTTTTTAATGATGCAAAGATGCATCTTATATATGCACATACAACTTCTGGGTGTGGTGTTTTCCATGCTCTTACCAAGGTCCTGCCCATGAGCTCTTTTATATCCATTGATAAAGAGGAAAGAGTAACCACTGTAGATGAAGCTAGTGCCATGAGGACATTCAGGGGGGTGGATGCTCTGACTGTGCCTGACTATCAGGAAACTGTCAGCATAACTTGGACCGGTTCTGCCGGGCAAACCTGCAGGACCCTTATGACCTGGAGTTCCAGGTCTGCCATTGGGACCTGCAGATTGAAGAACATAATATGCAATGAAATAATATCACGTGTGCAGCTTTGTTCAAGGATATTTTTGGAATCTGTTGGGGGATGTTCTATAGTCACTACTACCTGCCACTAATGCACTGAGGACCTGTTTTAATGTGCACTGGCAGATAACTTCATTCAGAGGGCATTATTATTTTTTCCTTATTTTTTCTTTTTTCTTATTCACACAATGTAATGCACAACTGTGAAGCAGGAGCGCTGCCAATACCTGAACTTTTATTGTTTTTCAGGTGTGATGTGTCCAGCTATTTGAAAGGCAATTCCAATCATTTGAACACATTTAACACTTCACATTCTACTGAAATACTTGGAAAATCACGTTTTCAAGTGTTTTTTTTTATATTCTAATGTGTAATTGGAATATACACAAAAACACATTTTAACCCAAACATTTTGCCACATGTACACACGTATTTTTGTAAATGGAGATTTTCCATTTTTGTTTAAAAAAAAAATCCTATCCATATGTAAACACAAAAAACAAAGTCAAATGCTGTCAAGCACATGCCAGAGCAACAGGTGGCAATATAAAAGTCTAGAAGCCTGGGAGGAAAAGAGTAAATAAAGATGAATGGCGCATAAAAGCAGTCTTTCTAAATGGTAGGATAATAACTGCAGATAGTAAGATTAACAGCAACGGTATTTTGTCTATATCTGCCATTGTAGAGATTCATCTCATGTAAACAATAACATGGCGCACAGCGTGACGTCAAAAAAGGCGCACACCTTTGATGTTGCATGACTAAATCTCAATTTTCCTTGTCCACATGTATATGCAAAAACTGGAGTTTTCAAAAATCTCCACCATAGTGATCCAAAACACTGTTTATGTGTGGATGAAAGGTCAAAACGCATAGAAAAAGCTGTGTTTTCAGAAATACCCGTATACGTGTGGACGTAGTCTTAAACACACCTGGCAGCCCTGCTCTTCCTTTATCTCCTTTGTAGCCTGTAAATCCAGGCAGACCAGGTGGGCTGAAACCCTGCATTCCTTTGATACCATGCTGGCCTGGAAAAGAAGTGTTCAATAGCAAAATTTATAATTCGAATATCACATATTACACAGGGAAAGGTAATACATGCAACAAGGATTAACTCTAAAAGTATTAACCTGGTGGGCCTGGAGGTCCTGGTGGACCAGTTCTTCCTGGAGGTCCGCATGTGCCACGGGCACCAGGAGAGCCTTGAGCTCCTGGTTCATGTATTACTTTTCTAAATGTTGCCTCACCTTTACGCCCTTTAGGTACACAGAAGGAGCAATTAGAAAGCTATTCCCCAGATATATGTAATGCTTAGCTTATCAAGTATTGACTCACCTGGTGGTCCAGGAATACCTTGGGCCCCTGGCTGACCAGGAGGGCCAGGGATATACCCAGGCTCTCCAATTTTACCTAAAGAAAAAAAATTAATGGGATTATCTCTTTGTATTGCTGCATGGATTCCAGCATGATGATGATGTGCGTTTCAAATGTATTGTGAGAAACTTGCTGAAGACTTTGTTACTCTTCAACATAGATTACCAGCAGGTCCTGGGAATCCTGGAAGACCTGGGTCACCTCTTACCCCTGGGCCTCCAGGTCTGCCTATTGCACCCTGAGGGGGCAAATGGAAATAGAAAGATCAGACTCTAATTATTGCAGTTAGAGTTTGAAGACCTGCCATTCTATACAAAACATTAGTTTTAGTACGGTGTGAAGAATGCTACAGAAAGGCTTGATGAAAGATTACCTCAACTGTAAAATACATCTTTTGCTATGAACTCTCCATTTTAATCAAAAACTCATGTCTACTTTCTCTAGGCATTTGTCAGAGGTAAATTACTGTAAAAACGTACAGGTGGTCCTTGTGGGCCTGGATCTCCTGGTTCCCCTAGATTACCCTGGCTTCCTGGAAGACCTGGGTCCCCTCTGTCTCCTTTTAACCCAGGCACTGCTGTACCTGGAGGACCAGGTGGGCCACGGTAGCCTACATTGAGATTAGAAAGGCACTGATTATGGAGATAAAAGTAATTGAGGATGAGTGGCCTGGTGAAATAGGCATGCAAGAACTTCCATACAGTGACCAAATTACATAAACTGAAATCATCATCTGGACCTACAACTTATCGAGTAGATTCTAACCTTTCCTCCCAGGATATCCAGGTTCGCCAGGGTCTCCTCTATACCCAGGAAGACATGCGCCTTCTCTTCCAGGTGACCCTCTTGGGCCAAGGATGCCTTGTGGACCTGGAATTCCTTTGTCTCCTGTTAGTCCATGAATCCCTGTAACAGACAACCCAGGGAGGCCAGGATTTCCAGGAGGACCTACAGAGTGGAAAGAACAATTAGTCTAAATCAGTAAGGAATTATTTTAGTAGTGATGCATAATTTAATTGTAATGGAACAGGCCTTTAGTATATTTTATTGTTTGATATTACATATAAATACATCAACTGATGAGTGCTTTGTTTGTTGCTATATGTATCGCTCATTATTTAACTTCCAGCATGTGGATTATACTGTAAGTACATCAGGTCTCTGGGTGTGGTTGAATGTATTCAGTGTTTTTCCAAGATTATCTAAAATAAGAAAGAAAAGAAAAGAAAAAAACCAAACAAATCCCAAAACGAAACACTGGACCCTCGCCCTCCTGCATAACCCCCACTCCCCAGCTCCTTAAGAGGGTAATGTGACTGGTATGTGACTCACCTGGCTGACCAGGGTCACCACGCTTCCCAGGACTCCCTTCTATCAAGACTGCAGAAGAGCGATATAAGAACAGATGAATTTGCCTGTGCCATTCAGGGGTACCATTAGCTATGAAAGAGATAGCTATTCTACAGGCCTTTTTAATTTTAGACAAAAGAAAAAAACATACATAAATACATAATTACATAGGATTATACATGACCTCAAAGAACCATACAAACATTTTTTATGCAGTATTTGGCTTACTAGTCTCTCCTTTCTGCCCGGGTGGGCCAGGAATCCCATCCAAGCCCTGGCTGCCTTTCGGACCTGGAAGTCCTCTATTTCCTGTTGGACCCACATTACCTGAGGCAAACACATTTTAAAAAGTACACTCGATTAAACTTAAAGTATAAATAAAAAGCGAAAGTACTATTTGATCATTTCGAATTGATCCTGGAATGAGACAATGGGTTGCACTTCAAAAATATGTGGTGAAAAAAGTTTCTTCATATAGTTGCAATTAAAAGGACTTTGCCTTGTGGTCCATTAGGTCCGCGTTGCCCTTTGCTACCTGGAGGGCCATCTGACCCTTCTGGCCCTTGAGACCCTGAGGGACCTGAGACAGAAGGAGTGAACAGAGAGAGTTGGGTAGAGAGGTAGAGTGTTAAAGCTGTCTAATATTTTATCAGTTGTACAAACCATTTAGTCCAGTAGGTCCTGGGTCTCCCTTGAGTCCAAAAATTCCTGGTAAACCCTCTGTTCCTGCAATTCCAGGTTGTCCTTTTTGACCCTTCATCAAATTAGTATTAGTCAATCCCGGTTCACCCTGAGGACACGAAGGAAATAATGAAAGAGGGATAAAGAACCTATTGATGAACACATTTGTTTCAAATAATATACACATTTGTATTTATTTACTGGAATCTTCTCTACTGCATCAGTGACATTTAAATTCTACCTTTTGGCCTGCTGGTCCAGGTAGACCATATCCATTGTACTTTGGTTCCCCAGTAGCTCCTTTGAAACCAGTTTTACCCTGATCACCATCTCGCCCTGGTTTTCCAAGTATTCCTCGATCTCCTTTTATTCCCTTTGGCCCTGGCAGAATTAAATCACTAGTAACACTTTCTAATAACTATACTACCATCATATTTATAATAATGACGTTAACAAATAATTCAAATCAAATGTTATACTATTATTGAGATGTCTCTTAGAGCTTAAGGTTCTAATTCACAATAGTTTAAGGTGCATGCAGCAATATTCTAAAACACAATGATTCAGTTCTTATTGTTAGTGTCAACATTCGATTCACAATCTGAAGGGGGCCCTAAACTGTAAAAAAAAAAAAAAAAAATCAGTAAAAATACAATGCATTGTTCTATATAGATGTGAACGGATTTTCTGTATTCATTATCCGCAGATGTGTTTCCGTACTTCTTAATTACTATTAATTACTATTACTATTAATGTACTATTAGTACATATTAAAGCTTATACATTTTTTGTTTAGTTTTTTTATTAAAATATGTTAAAACATTTTTAATTTGTTAAAATATTAAAAAAGTTTTTTTTTTTAAAGCTTACATGTTTTTATTGAGAAATAATTGTTAATTTATTTGCTAAGTGATGTCTGCTGTGACCAGATGCTAACAGTTGCCTGTCTCAATACGAGTACTTGTGCATACCCAGGTTCTTATGGACTCGTGATAAGTCATCAGTCAGAGAACAAGTACCAATTCAAAAGCTGTATCTCAAAACCTAGGCTGCATCTTTCGGAGGAGCTGGCCTTTGCGATCTACGTGGGCCGGGTCCTTTGAAAACCGAGAAGGCTGGAAGTGAACAGCTGTGAAATGGGACGGTCTAGCCTTCAGATTTGCGCCACCGCTGTCTCGGTGGAGTTTGATAAACTCAGCTGTCTGCTCCTTGCTATCTAAAATATAACAGCACACTGGAGTAAATTCTCGACCATCTCACACTTGTGTTTAATCAGTTTTCTGTTTGACGTTTATTCAGCTGGGTGAAAACCCCAGAGGAAAAGTTTTATCTAATCTAATCTAATCTAATCTAATCTAATCTAATCTAATCTAATCTAATCTAATCTAATCTAATCTAATCTAATCTAATCTAATCTAATGTCTTTAATCTCAGCCAAACCGATTTACTCAGGAACAAATAAAACACTGAAAAAGCCAAACAATACAATTTTTTAAGTTACCTAAGTGACTTATATATCATGTTTAACCTGAGTAGCGGGGGGTTTAAAAAACAATGTGCCGGGAGTCCACTGTTCTCGCCAGAAATTATGTGGGTTACAGCTGCTCCAAGACAGTAACAGTAACAGACTAATTAAACAATAAAATATGTTACAGATTTTACAAATTTAAGAAATAGCACTAGTATATACAAATCACTCAATTATAAATATCAAGAGTTAAAAGAGGTGATTATAAATAAATATCAAGAACATTGACAAGGATATTACAGAGTAGAAAAGAGTGTGTGCAAAAAAGATGTAACAATATTATTATCATTATTATTATTATTGTAATGGGCATGCAACTTGGAAGATGCTTGTAGTTTTCTCACTACATAAAAACTACACACTGAAAAGGTCATTTATTAATCTTTTTTTATTAAAAGGATTTTAAAACATGAAGTTTTGTACATGTTAAATTTTTAAGTTTAAGGTTTTATTTTTTTCAGTAGTAGAAATCGTACAATAACAATACAATGGAGTTCTGAAAACACAATACAATAAATTATTCTGCACAGTGATCACTGAGCATTCATGAGCATGATAACCAAAATATTCTTAATTTTTCTTTATTTAACTTCAGCTTGAAGTAAAATGCAGTACTTACCTGGAGGCCCCCTCAGCCCTGCATCTCCTGGAGCTCCGGGATGTCCTTTAAACCCTGGTGATGTTAATAATCCATCCAACCCTGGATCACCTGGTGAGCCTGGGGACATACAGGCACACAGCATAAATACAGTTTGGCAGATTTACAAACGGAAATAATAACTAGTCACTGTGAATGTTTAGCTTATTTCAGACCTCTTGGTCCAGGATCCCCTGGTGCTCCCACTTTTCCTCTCCACCCTTTTGATCCATTCCTGCCAGGATCTCCACTTGGACCAGCCAGACCAGGGTTACCTTGTGCAATACAGTTAGTGTTAAAATATTATTACCATATCCTACTCAATGCCCTGTCCTAATATAATGTGGATCATTTGTAAAAAAAAATAAAAAAAAAAAAAATAAAAAAAATTAATAAATAAAAAATCTCAGAAACATTAAAGACTGTAAAAGGACATTTTTTGAACAAGACTTTACTGGAAAGTGTACCTGGTGGACCAGGGTCCCCTGAGTTCGCAGTATAATTTTGTGGTGATGGAGCTCCTGGGGCACCTTTGGGACCTTGGTCTCCATTCATACCTGGGGGGCCTGGAGGACCTCTAGGCCCATCTGGGCCAGAGTCACCTGCAAATAGCCAAGGTAGCTCTAACTTCATCAGTTTTATATAAATCAGTTTTTCATAAATTACTGTCACACAGGCAAAAACTATTATATTGTTTCAGATCTGACATGACTTAACTTTGTTTTTTATATTTATTGTTTGTGTATATTTTATGCATTGTGTTTGTGTGCACGCGCACGTGTGTTTGTGTTGCATTTGTGTTTACCTCTTTGACCAGGTGGACCTACAATTCCAGGCAACCCATCTGGTCCATATCCTGATGGCAATCCATCTGGTCCAGGGTCTCCTCTGGGTCCTAACAAAAGTGAAGTTGAATATTTTGATAAAAATCAATACATTGTAAAAACTCATAAAGTAATTTTGGTATTTTCAACATCACATTAAGTACTCACATACATGAAAAACCCAGATTTTTTAACTATTCCATATTGATGAATTTAAATATGAATGGTCTATCAGATAAGGAATACTGTACCTGGTTGACCAGGTAGGCCATTTTGTCCTCTGATTCCTTTTTGTCCATGATGTCCTTGTGAACCTGGTCTTGATGGCCCAGGGAACCCAGGTTCACCAGCAGGGCCAGGAAGACCAAACCCAGGCAAACCTTGATTTCCCTTCTCACCAGGAAAGCCATTAAGTAACTAAAAAAATAATAAATAATAATAATAAATAAATATATATATATTATATATTATATATATAATATATTATATATATATATATATATATATATATATATATATATATAACAGCTAAGATACTGGCAGGACCCTCAAGCTCCCAGGCCTCTGGTAGAGGACCCGAGCTTGAAGGATAAACCGCCCGCAGGGGCGTGCTGGGTGTTTTTTTTTGTTTTGTGTGTGTGTGTGTGTGTGTGTGTGTGTGTGTGTGTGTGTGTATAAGGTGAGACAAAGGAAATTTTATATAAATATTAGTGCTGTCAGCGTTAATCTCGTTAAAATGACGTTAACGCCATAACTGCACTAATTTTATATCCAGATTGGTATTACTAAGCTGTTACCTGTTTTTTTTATCTGTCTGTAATGTTCTTTCAGGGCTAACACCAAATACACCACACAAGTCTAGCATAGACTAACCTTGAGGTCCTTCAGAACCACTTGGTCCTGGTTCTCCACTTGGCCCAGGCAAGCCTTTACATGATTCTTTGCTACCAGGTAGCCCTGGAAGCCCTTCAGAACCCTTTACTCCTGCACAAATCAATAACACAATCAATGTAGCAAACAGATCAATATTGTTTCAAGTTTGTGCTTTATTATGTGCTTATGAAGAGTACAGTTTTGATTTTAGTCAATAGTCAGTTAGTCATCAGTACCCTTTTCTCCTGGAAAACCAGGACTGCCAGTTAGCCCTGGATATCCAGGTAAGCCAGGATTCCCAGGATCACCTGCAGGCCCTGGATCTCCATCTTCACCTGGAAGCCCTGGGAAGCCTGGAGGCCCAGGGTGTCCAAGGTTGCTATCACCCTGTTATTAGAAAAATAGAGGACATAATTTATATGTTAGCATTCACTACTTAATCTGCTTCCAGAATTATATTGCAAGGTATAATGTTTGGTAGTGTTTGGTAATGTTCCAAGCCTTTGATTATGAAAAAAAGAATGCTGCATTTTCTCGTCATTCCCTGATCTCCCTTCACAAAGAACTGACATAACATGAAGGAAGCAATCATTTGATGGGCCAGTTTTTAAAATCAAATACCTAGACAATAATGGTAAATGGCCTGTATTTATATAGTGCTTTACTAGTCCCTAAGGACCCCAAAGCGCTTTACATATCCAGTCATCCACCCATTCACACACTGGTGATGGCAAGCTACATTGTAGCCACAGCCACCCTGGGGCGCACTGACAGAGGCGAGGCTGCCGGACACTGGCGCCACCAGGCCCTCTGACCACCACCAGTAGGCAACGGGTGAAGTGTCTTGCCCAAGGACACAACGACCGAAACTGTCCAAGCCGGGGCTCGAACCGGCAACCTTCCGATTACAAGGCGAACTCCCAACTCTTGAGCCACGATCGCCCCATCATAATGTAAAAAATTATTTTTATTTATTTATTTTTTTTGCTTTTATGCCTTCCTGTAAAGACCAATAAAGTGCAATAGAGTGTTTGCTATATGAAGATGTCTGTTGTATCAACTTTGTTTCTAACCTTTGGTCCTGGAGGACCAGGAGGGCCTTCTTGGCCTGGCTGACCTGGGGAACCTCTACCTGGAGGGCCTAGGACACCTGGTTGGCCCTTGTCACCTGAAAAATACATACTTATCAGTAAACACATAAATCATCTATGTGACTAGTCCTCATTTCCTTTTGAGACAATCAAAGTAATCTCATATCTAGGAAATATTTTATGTGTTTGCAAATATGCAAATGTTTTCTGCATAAATTCACAGAACCTACCTTTCTGTCCTTGTTTCCCTGGCATTCCAGGAAATGATAATGGGCCACGTTCTCCTTTCTGGCCTGGTATACCTGGTGGTCCTAGACGACCTGGAGCCCCTGGATGACCTGACATTTGTTTTGGTGATATAAAATATGTTTCTCTTCTGCTATTATAATTTAGCCATTGTTTTCCATCCAGCCAATTATTCATCCACCTATTGAGTTATGCATCCATACAGCATATCCACATGCAGTACTTACCTGGGCTTCCAGGTGAACCTGGCCAACCCTTCAATCCAGGTGGGCCAGGAAGTCCTTTATTGTATATGATTCCAGGTTCCCCCTTTTCTCCTGCAATAAAGGAGAGATGTATGTTTACTATATTTAAGTTTTTATAAAATTTTACATTAATCAGTATATAATATAACCTGGAATTCCTGGCTGCCCTGGAAAGCCAGATACCCCATTATCTCCTTTCATTCCTGGAGGCCCAGCAGGTCCATAACCCACTGGCCCAGAGTAGCCGTCTGGTCCTGGTCTGCCTAAAGGGCCTGGTGGGCCTTGGACTCCACGGTCTCCCGTTTCACCAGAGAAGAAATACTAGAGAGTGGGCAGAATAGTTGTTCTAGCTATGACTAAAAATAAAAAATTGTTTTGCTCCTGTACAGGTTAAAACCTCTGAAGCATCAAATGTGACACCTGAGATGTGGAATTGCACAAGGCAAAAAATGTCATGTAAAACTCAGATTTGTCAGCAATTTCTCACCGGATCCCCTGGAAGCCCTGGATTGCCTTTGCGACCTGGCAATCCTGGAAGTCCAGGTAAACCCGGATCCCCAGGCCTCCCAAGCTGTCCCTGGTCCCCTTTTTCTCCCTTTGGCCCAGGAGCACCAAAGGAATACGACTCTCCCTTCTCTCCTTTTCGACCTGGAAAACCTGCTTCACCAATTGGACCCTTTGGAAAAGAATTAATATTAAGTGTTTACATAGGTAAAGAAAAACAAAACAACAACAAAGCAAAAATTTCAAGACATGTTTTCTTACAGGTCTTCCTGGTAAGCCTTTAGGTCCTGGGAAACCGGGATCACCTTTATCACCTCGAGGCTGATTGAAGCCTGAGCGGCAGAAATAGTGCACATTCTAGTTTTAAATCTTATTTGCTTTCCATCACTACCAGTAAAAGTGCATTTGAATGTGCAACTCAGATAGAATAAAATTCATCTGTTATGCAGTGCTTGTTACCAGGCGGGCCAGTTTCACCCTGGGGACCTGGAGGTCCTGGGAATCCTGATCCAGTACACTCATAACAGGGATCCCCCTTTTGTCCTGTACAAAGAAACAAACATTTTTTAAAATCTCAATTATTGCACAATATTATTTTATATATGAGATTCAAAGGCCTTGATGACAACTGCACACAACACAGTAGTCTGCTAGTAAAAGTAAGTCATAACAAGTTTGAAATAAATAATAAATACTAACTACAATGGTTTAAAAAATTAAAAAACAAGGCTTTAAAAACAATCCAACCTTTCATTCCAAACACCCCATCGTATCCCATGAGTCCAGGCAATCCATTCACTCCTTTAATTCCTGGCAGACCCTTGGTAACTCTGTTAGCTACAAACGACAACAAACTTAGTGTCCTAATTACACTTTCAAAACATTTCCTCTAAATATCTGTATAATTATTGCAGTACTATGTCATTAATATCCTTCACTATAGTCATTTAGCCTATATCTAAGAGTTTAAAAATCCATATCCACTCTGTTCAATGACTATCAGTGGTCCACAACATACATGCTACAATTCTATAAATAAAAAGCTAAACCTTCAAAGTTATTTGTTTATTTATTTGTTTTGTTAAGCATGATAGATATTGAACATTTAATTAGTTGTTGTTTTGTCTCTTCCACAGCATGTCTTTGTCCTGTCTTCATCCACTCACCCCCAACCGATTGTGACATGACATCTTGCAGTAGGTTTATTGTTAGCATTTGAAGTTATAGTATTTGGAGGATTTAGGGGAGAACATTTTTGCATACTTCTGTCTTCAGGGATTCCAGGTGGGCCCTGATCTCCAGGAGGTCCTTGGTCACCAGGCTCTCCATCTGGACCCGGAGGGCCGATATAATCAGCCCCAGGCTCCCCAGAATCACCTTTTAGGCCTGGAAAGCCATTGGGACCACGTAGGCCAGGCACATCAATACCTAATCCTGTGCAGGGTAAAGTGAGAGGCCATGAGCAAGCTTTACAAAATAAGCTTAACATGTGGATGAAGGATGTTAACAAAGGATGTTATTCTCTTTCAAATTCTTTCTTCACACCTGGAGGTCCTCGTGGTCCAGGAAAGCCCACAATACCTGAGAAAAGAATAGCCACATGTGTTATTACTGTATGGGCAAGTCAGCTACAATAAAGCAGGTTTTTTTTTTCATCGGCTCATGACTAGTGCAGGCTTTGACTTTAGGATTTGCTATTCTGTTGTATATCTTCTTCATTAGTTTGTATATTATAGAGTATTATGCACCCCGAGGCCCAGGAAGTCCAGGTGGGCCCTGATGACCAGGATCTCCCTTGTATCCTTTGATTGGCTCAGTCACATATGTCTGTAAACAAAATTGTATTGGACGTTTTAGAACAACAGGAAGTGATGGATTCAAATAAAATCCACAGAAATTCATTCTGTATCCATAACAAAGACTAATGTAGCATTTTTCTGACCATATAAGGACTGTAAAGTAGAAAACTGTCATAAACTCACATCTCCACTTGGGCCAGGCAGACCCCTATTTCCCTTTTCACCCTATTTAGAGGATACAAACAAAGTGTCATGCAAAATATTATTAGCCCTTCAAGAGATTTTTCTTTGGTACTATACCACCTTTACTGATTTGATTTAGTACTTTAATGTATAAATGCACATTTTAAAGAATTTAAAGAATCTGAATAATTAGTAAGAAGAAAGGACAACTGACAGGCACCCCTGGCACTCCTGGATATCCTGGATCCCCTCTGGGGCCAGGTCTTCCCTAAACAGAAATATGTTGTATTCAACAGTTGTATTGTTGTATTCAATATATATATTCAATATCTATCTATCTATCTATCTATCTATCTATCTATCTATCTATCTATCTATCTATCTATCTATCTATCTATCTATCTATCTATCTATCTATCTATCTATCTATCTATCTATCTATCTATCTATCTATCTATCTATCTATCTATCTATCTATCTATCTATCTATGGTACTGATTTTAAGCATGACAAAACAGTACCACAAATCCATGTGGTCCAGGATCACCATCCTTGCCTGGCTTACCCTGTAAGGACAAATAAGGATAAGCATGAAGATTCATATAAGGTTGAGTTTTTCAGGATGAAGTACATGTTTTTATTTATCTTCTCATAGATTTTTTACTTAGGTCTCAAAAATACAGTTTTTAGACTGTAAAATGCCAAATGTTTGTGATCTTCATGTAAATCTTCATGTTCCTCAAAAAATCGTTGGTTGCCCTCTGCCACCTCTGGAGGGCGACCCCTTGCACCCCGCCCACAACTTGTTTGACCTGCTGACCTGTGATTGGCGCCTCAGGTTAATCAGGTCCCACACCTCCAGACTCACTAACAGCTTCTTTCTGTAGGGCTTTCAGACTTTTAACAAACACTATCCCCCCACACCCCATCCCTTCCTACCCACCTCACCAATCATGGCCTGAGTAACCCACATCACTCAGGCCACTCACATATGGACTCTATACTCAGAACAAATCCTTTTGCACTGCTTCCAAGCACTTTGCCCTCCAATGTGTGCCTTTCTCTTGTTTTGTATATATTCCTCTCGACTGTCTTTTGTTTGCTATTTATTCCTGAAGTCTTTACTATTTATATATTTTTCACCCTGCACAGTTGCCGTGGAGCACCCATAATTTCATTGTACAATGATAATAAAGAGCTATTCTATTCTAAAATAAAAATAGGTAAAATAGGCCTTCAAATAAATATATAAAAATAAAAAAATCTCAAACAGAAATTCAATTCAAATTAAAAATTCTTATTCAAAGACACATATGTGGTCTTTGAAGCAGTGACTTCTAATATATATGAAATGAGAATGTGACCATATCAGGGTTGGAGCTTTTTGAGGACCCTTTTAAGCAATGCTGTGCCCCCCTCAGTCTGAAGACACACTAAAAATATGTAGAATGATCACTTTCTTTGATTTAGAGACGCTGCTGTTGTCCCTGAACTGGGATGGCCTAAACAGAGAGCTTCAATGGGCTAATAATAAAACTATGCAACATAATTATGTTTGTTGTTGGTTGCTGCTGTCTTAGCAAAAATAATTTTGATGAAGTGATTACTATAATGTAGATAACCAATGACAGTCTTTTCTCTCGTCTTAAATGGCAAATCGCATTGAGTTTGATGTTGCATCACTGCCCTCTGCTGCTCATCCTCTTTTTCGTGCTATTCATACTGGTGCTGGTAACCCTTTGGTGCAAAGGGAAGGAATGAAAAAATAGGGGGATGTGTGAGAATTGTGGAATATCAGGCACAATAAATTGATTAACCAAATGCCATATGTTTGTACACAGTCAAATGGAAAAACTGAGTGGTAATGGGATGCTGTGTCTTACCTCTGGACCTGGTAATCCTCTGCCTCCTTTTGCACCTTTACTATATTGTCCATAACCAGGTTCTCCCTGGAAACAGATTAAAATAAGGACAAGAATCAGAAAGTTTCTTTAAAATTAGTGAATGTATTCAGTCGTCTTGAATTTTAATTCTGTACTTACCGTTGAACCTTTGCAGCCCTTTTCTCCTATATCTCCCTTGTTTCCTTTTAACCCCTAAATAAGAATGAAAAAATAAAAACAACTGAAGTTATGTTCTGATAATTTCAATGACAATATTTCTGTATTAGAGTGGCAGGATGTGGAAAGAGCAGTTCAGGGACCAAATGTTTAGAATTGTATTTTTAAATTGTATTTTTAAATATTATATCTGTATTTACTATGCTTCATTTGTTTTTCATTTTGCCTCATCCTTTTTGTAAGTTTGCTAGTTAATCATTTTAGAAAGGAATTAGAAATCTCATCTCTTTGGTCCCAAACACGGCAGCATGTTTTGACTACTTACCCAGTTGCTTTGAAATGCTTTGGGCAAAACAGTTCTGGTAATGCGCCTGTGATTTTTTCTCATAGTGTCACTATTCACACATTGGAAACATATGCCCTTCAAGATTATTTTTAAGTAATTTTTTTTCTTTGCCTTCTTTCATCTCTTCCCATTAGTAAACAAATGTTGTTGTTTTTTGTTCTGTCGATTGAAATTAGCAGGTTAGTGCAGGTTACTGTTCAATCAGCCACTGCAAAAGTAGGAAAATATTCAGCCCAGTCACCGAAGAGTGAACAGTGTGACGTGAGAAATCCTTGGGTCATGTTCCAAAACTAGAAAGGCAATGATGATTTTGTCGAGGGGTATTACATGAAATTGTTCCTGTACCTCTAACACGAGACCCCCTGAGACAAGCTCCGTGATCCGACCTTTTGGTCCAGGTGGACCTGGTGGGCCTTGTCTCCCCTGCAACATAAAAATTAAAATTACCCTCACTGAAAAAAACAAGACATAATATACACAACTGTCGGCATGAATTATGATACAATGCTGCCACAATAATAGTGAAAAAGAAACTACCTTAGGTCCTTGAGGTCCTGGGGCACCACTAATACCTTCCTGACCCTAAAATAAAAGTTTTGTTTTTCATAAACCAGAAAATTTTATTCATATTTGCTTTTATCAGGCAGTTCACGTGAATAGTTTTAGGGTGTGAATAACTCAAGACTCACAGCAGCTGTGGTTTTACTTTTTTGACGGACTCATTATCACAATACAAGCTTTCAAACCTGTACACACATACGCAAATTTAATTCTAACAGCATTACCTTTGGTCCTGGAGGCCCTCGACGTCCAGGAAAGCCCTGTTCATAAAGAACTTACACACTTAAGGTTAAACATCACACAAAAACATGTCATCCACAAAAATCTCAGAAAAAGCTTTGCTTACAACAGATCCCCTTGGTCCAGGTTCACCAAGTTGTCCTTTGTATCCAGGTAAACCTGGATCTCCCTAAAATTCAAGGAAACTTTGCTTTCAATATAAAATAAACATAACTGTTCAAAAATAAATATATGTGTGTCTGACTGACAGGATTTATTTATTAAGAGAGCAGTCTAAAATGTTACCGGCTGTCCATCCCTCCCAGGTGGTCCACGGGGCCCTGGTTGTGAACTGCCTGGTATCCAAGATTCACCCTATGAAAATGACGCTTCAAAAATGTAATAATACTTTATAGTTGCAGTTAATAAATAAATCTTGTTAGTAACTGGCATCTGTAGACTTTGACTGTCACTTTTAAAAGGTTTTTATCAGCCTTGGTAATGTGTTGTGTACCATAACCCAGACATAACCGCACATATTTCGAACTGGTTAAAAGTCAGTGCTTCCTCTGAAATTCTTCAACTCAGAATTTGTGTCAGAGCTTTGAGAATCCCCCTTTTCCCCCTGATGGCATGGATGCATGCTTTTTGCTCAGCCACCATCAAAGGAAATGTGATTTGAAGACTGGTAAATGTTGAATATCACAACACAGGAACACATATAGGGGTACACATATACATACATTGTATTTTCTGAAGCTTTTAGAGGGTCAGTTCTTTTAAACACTAGAATCACATTTTCTAGCATTCTTGTGCATTCAAATAAACATGAACAGTTCCCAGTAGTTCTTGCCCAAACAATTAGCTTTCTAATTGTAATATTTACATTGGTAAGGATAACTTTAACTAGCTAAGCTTCTTGAATGACAGCCATTGCTGAGCAATTCTGCAGACACATCTTTCACTGGTACAAAAAGAATTTAGCACAAGGCCATGAAGCAGCTTATCATTACCTTAGGTCCAGGCTGACCCGGTGGACCCTGTGGATGGAAAAAAAATATTCAAACATTTATTTATCAATTGTTCATTTGGGTAATTTTAAATGACGATGCAATGAAATATGATACCAGAGTCACTGAGAAGTGTAGCAACACAGAATAAAAAAAAGGTTTTGTTTTGTTCTTACTGGCAGTCCATCAGGACCAGAGGTCCCATGTATACTGGGAGGTCCGTCTTCCCCCTTTTGGAAAGTAATGCATTGAGAACATGCAGTGAAATTACAAACTCTTTAACCTATAATACATTTAAAAATGTGCTCTTTCAAATTAGAAGCCCCAACCCTAACCCTGAAAAAAGTTCAAAGCATTATAGGTCCACAGCTAATATGCAATATTTTCATACATCTGTTCCATTGCAGCCTGGGGCTCCCGGTGGGCCCGGAGGCCCCTGTAAGCCTGGGACACCCTATATAAAACACAACAGCCATGTATGAGGATCTGCAGGAATATGCATGTCTGTGATTCTTGCATTAGACTTGTATACACAACAAGACAACTCACTGGTAAGCCATGACTCCCAGCAAACCCCTCTTTGCCTTCGAGACCCTGTAATGACAGAAGCAAAAATAGCTTTCATTTTTAACATACATGTAGGTGTTACTGACTGAAAGACAAACAGACATTTTTTTTTTTTTTTTTACCGGATCGCCTTTTGGTCCTGCTGGTCCATCATGCCCAGTGTTTCCCTGTCATAGTAGGCAAACTTTTAATTAATCCCTATGGCATGGTATAGCAACACATACAGTCATGTAAAAAAAAGAAAAGTTTCATTCGACTATGAAGTACAAGCACACCCTTACTGACTCCATAGTATTTATCAGGGTAAGTACACAAGTGCTGCTAAATCAAATTAACTTAAATTAAAACTTAAATTAAATTAACAAAAAGCACCTCTAAAAAGCAGAGATTCTGCAGTTTGCTGGTCTGGAGCATGTAAGTGCATATTAACACTGTGCTCCAACTGAATTTACCCCCGAATCCCACTGCACAGTGCTCAGAGAACATTTCTATGTGAACAAAGCACAAGACTTCTACAGCAATGACAGACGAGACTGAAGTGGAGATGTTTGGTCATAATGCTCAGAACCACGACTGGTGAAACCAGACACAGCATATCAGTGTTGTGATGCTCCAGTCAACAAGAACTCAGAACTCAACCTGTATAGCAGTGCTGTGGCAGGATCTTAAGAGAGCTGTGCATGAACTAATACCTGCAAACCTCAGTGAGCTAAAGCAACATGTTAGTTGGTGAGTGGGCCAAAATTCCTTCAAAGGAATGTGAGCAACTGATGAAGTCACACTGAAAATGATTTCTTCTTTCTTCAGGCTGTTAAATCATGTGGTGTCCTTAGTTACTTTGTTATTTATTTACTGAATTTCCCGGAGGAACCTACCCGAGGTTATACTACACCATTTCATGTTGATTTTTCCTTTCATTTAACAAGTTCAATTAAAAATGTGTAGACATATAAGAAATTTTGAATTATATATCACGTATAATAATATAAGATCTAATTTAGACTGACACTACAAACTGTGTTAATATGAGAAAACTTAATCAGAGTTTAAGTTTTACCTTTAGTCCCATCGGGCCAGTGGGACCATCTGGTCCAGGACGTCCTGGTGGCCCAGGGGAACCTGGATTTGCTGGAAATCCTTTGTCTCCCTGTGTGTGTAAATGTATGAATGAAAAGTAATAGGACACAGAAAGAAAGGACATAAGGTGGCAACCAGTAAACAAACATTCATTGGTATTGTCACTTTATAAGTAAATACATAGCTGCTGCTTTGTGAATGCTTATGAAAATATTGCCAACTATAACTGGTATTGGTACATTTATCAGCTGTATGTGGTTAAAATGAGAGAAATTGCTATATTTATAATTGCAACAAACCTAGAGTGTAAACACACTGAAATATTTATCCATATCCTTCGTAAAGGATATATTTAGCCATACATCCATTTTCTTTTGTTTATTGATAAAACTGTACAGTCTACATAACAGTAAAAATGAAAACAATTTACTTCATCATTACATTTAGGGGGTAATGAATGACTAGAGAATTTTATATTTCTATGACGAATGTGTCTATTTGCATATATTCTAAGATGTGTTTCATAATTAAATTATTTGTTACTTTGAAAAATTATTTAATTAGTGGGGTGTACACCGTAGTCACGGGAAGTACAAATCTTGCTTTGAGAAAAAAAAAAAGAATGAAAGTTTTGTGAAAAGAAGAAATAAGTAGCTGTAAACTGCAGGAGGATGAACGGAGTCTTCGACACAGACAGTGAATTAGACACTTACCCTGCTGCCTTTCACTCCATCACAGCGGCACCTTGATCTTCCGTTGCACACACACTAGAAGAAAGTTTACATTTTTTAATTTCTAATGCACAAAATAAAAAAAGCAAAATAAAATAAAAACAACTGTGTTTTTGACAAATTGTCAAATATTTGTAATGTAATGCTGCTTCCTCAAAGTCAGTTGTCCTACTGACTGTAAAGTATTTTCATTTTGCATAATACTGCATATACTGCATTTAAAAAAAAAAATGCATAAATAGGTGATTTCTCAGGTTTTTCACCGTAGCTTTGGTGTAAAATCTTTTTCCTTTTTTGTTGATTTTTGTTTTGATTTTGCAGGCTACAGGTCCTCAAGGCAGTCTTTAATCATACTTTTTTTACTAGTATAGTGAGGGACATTCCTTGTACTTGGGGCAAATTTGTGGAGGATTACCACTTTTAAAGCAATTTGCCTTAATAACATCTCTGTGATGGGTTTGTAGCTTAAACCTTTTCGCTGGAACGTTCAAGACAATTTAACTACACAGTAAAGCAAGACACGAGTAGGCAAAGTTCTTGATGTTTCTCGCACGGGAGAGAAGTGGACAAACGCCGTTCCTTCGCTTGACCCCAGTTGCTCTTGTCCGCTCCCCCGTAACACTGCTCTTTTATTGAGGTTACATAGGTTCATTAACATATTACGTCTACATACACACAAAGAGTACCTTGCCTGTGCGTTGTGTAAGTATGTGTGTTTGTGCGTGACTTCCCTAAACCTGCTGGTCTGGAAGTCCAGCAGTTCATCTAAACAAAAGGCACGTAGACTAAAACAGACATAGATACGTTTATCCTACCACAAAACAATAAGAGAAGGTACGACCGTGTGAATGCCAGAACACTCTGGGAGGCACACAGAGTCTCCACAGACTACTAAAGATCAAACCTCTACCAACATGACATTGATTATAAAACTCTAAGCATATATGAGTAGATATTTCTAAGCATAAATGACAATCCACTATATAAACCTGACACTCTGCTGTGTTAATACCCTCCTGAGTCTCTATTGAACACGGTGGCCTTTAATTAGAAAGCTGCACACATATTTGCTTGTCAGCAGTGAAAAAGGTTTAGTGAAGCTAACAGACTTTAAAAAGTGGGGTAATAAAGTATAGAAAAAGAGTAATCTGCACAGTGTTGTTTGTAGTCTAAATATTAGGCCACCCTTGAGACAAAAGCAGCTTAGCAAGAACAGCTACAATGATAAAACCGTTATACCTAATTACTGGAAATTTATTACATTGGTCATTAAGCTATAATTAATTCAGTTTTTCAGCTTTTTTTTTCTTTTGCACATGAAACAACATCAAACTTTTCCATGACCTACCATAAAAAGGCCCACCAACATAGCACACTGAAGAGTGCTGTACACATTACCTAATGGAGTGCATCAGCAAACAGGCTGAAAAAAAAAGCATCACATTTCTTTGGAAGATGTTTAAAAAAATGGTTTCAGGATGCTTTTTTCCAGTAAACAGTCATTAAGGTCCTCACAGAGTTACCAAAAAGAGAAAAAGAGAGTCCTATACAGCATTACTATTTAAGAAGTTACTGATCTACAGGTTTGAGAAAAATATTCAATGTCATTCTTGAACCTATATTTTTTTAGAGGAAAAGAAAAACACTGTATTTAGATACAGAATTGAGTTGTTATGTGGTTTTCTCTCGAGCAATGTCGATTAATAAGTCAGTACAGCTCAACAACAAGCCCAGTCCATGCAGGGTGACATGAAGGAAAGCAACACAATTTTTTTAATCCAGAGTCAGCCACAAAAGAGACCATGTCCCATGTGTTTATATTTTAAAAAAGACAGTCAGTGCAGTGATGGATTGTCAGTGCATGCAAAGCTTAATTTAAAACAGTCAATAAAGCTAATAAGGAGAAATAAGAAGGATCTTACCTTTTTTCCATCAGTCATCCCCAGCATTGCAGCCAACAGGATTATAGGAATTATGAATGTTGGAGTTCCCATGGCTTTTCTTTCTGCATTTACATCAGTAGTTTGGGAATAACCACAGGCACTCCAGGGGGAATAGGTGTCTCCTTGAGTGCTCTCCTCTGTAACCAGCTTTCAAATTTCACTCATCTACCGCAGTGCTTTGGGTGATGTTACGTGACGGCAGTCCTCAATCAAAGTTTCCCCAATCCGACTTTATGACTTTAGACAGTACAGCCCGGAGAAGTTGTTTAACTTGACCTTGAATAGAGAGGCGGTCTGAACTTTCTGTTGTGTTTATTCCCAGTCAAAACGCTTCTTCTCATCTCACTCTCGCTGGTCCCTGCAGCGGACGTTTCTCACTTTGGTTTTTTACTGGCATGAGGACAGGAGATAAGATGGAATCTCAAGTTAGGGATTAAGCTACTTGGCTAGAGCTAAATGAACTTCATGAAAATCATTTTGGGCTCTGAATTTGGGTGAGTAGCGAATACTTGTTGTGCATAGTGGAACTAGTCTTTTAAAAATCCTTAATCAGTTGCATGCTCCCACTTTTTAAATGTCATAACTGCATGTTCTGTATCTTCTACCTTATCTCTCACTTTCATACAAAGTGCCCTTTGCCTAACAGGTGTTTTTGCTGTTTCATTCTTTTGTTTTAATCCACAGGTGGCAGCACTGAGGCCAGCAAGCAGCTGTGAAGTGGACTTGAGAGATGAAATCCTCGGTTACTCCTGCGACTTTGTTTGCTCTTTGGTACGTCTCATTCCAATATTTTTAATAACTACAATATTTTTGCAGAACTCAATATGAGGCACATGTTAGCTTTTTGGTAAGAGTATTCAGATAATAATGCTAATTTTTATGACTGAATCAAAAAAAATAGTCCTTAACCCTTGCTATCTTTAGATTCCACTCAGACCTCTTTGACTGAACGTAAGCTATGACACTCACATTAATAACTCTGTAAGTGTGTTTACCTGAAGACAGGCATTCTTCTGGCCTGTTTATTCAAATATGCAAACATCTGTATGCTTGTATACTAGAAGTAAAACGAAGATCTGCTCTGAGGCAGGCACAGAGGCACATACTTTCACTTTCAAATACTAAGTGGACACCAAGGTGATAACAGTGAGTGGGAAAGATTTGCTCAGAACATATCAGACTAATAGATCAAACTCCATACAAGGGTCTCTCTCTTGGTCATTTACAGTTGTGTAATAGCATCCAGTAGGTGCTCAAAAAGAAAAGCGCTAACCTTTTAACACTCTTGTTTTCACAGGTGGATGCTTTCCCTCATCTTCTTTGTGCAGCAGCTCAAGGCAGTAAGAATTATTTTATAGACATTTATATTCATACTTAACATAACTATTATACATAGCATATCTACTCCGAGTTCTAGTACTATATTGCGAATAAATTATACATTGAGTAATGAATAGTAATGAATTTTAATTTAAGAAAATCACATTTCATTAATTTTTGTTGCCACATTTTTAAACATGTTAATTTTACTTTAAATATATTAGCATTAGCTTTAGATAGCTATCCCCATCCATTGCAGAGCTTAGTCCAACTACAGTGGCTCAGGTTTGAATGAATTCTTTCATGTAATTTGCTAAACACACTTGAATTACATTTTCCTTAATGCAGCCGGTGCTACTGCTACTGTTAGAGCAGCCAGGACTGTAGTTTTATGTTCAGTTTATCAGTGTAACATAAGCATAGCCCCGACTCTGCTGTTCAGTGAACTTAACATGTTATTGCTTATCACAATCTGTATGTCGCTATGCAAACAAACATACCAAACAGATAGACTCTTAAGTTAGGATTTGCTAAGTATTTCCCAGGGGAATCTCACTGCACCTGGAAGACTGTTCAGCTCCTCATCTGTTGATGTTGTTTATCCCTGGTACTTTAGGTTAAGCCGCATACTATGGGCTTTTGCACACAAATACTTCAAAATGCTAAACTGGACGTGACAAATGTATTGGTTGAGTTCCTGTTTTGCCTATTTTTTGTCTATACACAGTATGTTTATAGTAGCTACTTAGAGAATACATCATAATAAAATAGAGAAAATGCAAATGATATATATATATATTTAAACAAATTTTAAAATAACAAATAGACTGATCAACTTCCAAGTATCACAATATTTTTCTGAACCAGGCAGCCAAGCTGAGCATTGTGCTTTCCTATACTTTTAACTCACTGACCAAAGTCAAAGCCTTTTATTTTAATTAATAATCATGGCTCAACTATTGTAGCAAGCAGAACAGGGCAGGTGGTTTTGTTGCCAAAAAAGTGTGCGAGTGGTAAAAAGACCATGTTGTTATCCAATAGTTTGTGTTTAATACTAAAAAATTACTAATAATAACTTTCACATTTGATATTCTCAAATGTCTCACTTTGTGTTTTCTTGCACAAAGCATTTAACTTTAATATTCACAGAGTTTTAATACTTAGCATTATTCACATATGACACCATTGGCAAGCAAACAGTTATAGCTGTGGTCAGAAGTTTACATATACTCATCATGGACATACATGGATGTCATTTTAATGATTTCTTTCACATTGCGCAAAGTGGATGGAACAATGAAACAAGAGGACTACTACTTGAAATGAATTTGAACACAAATAGGTCGCCCAACAAGAAAATGATCCTAGACATAACGAAAGGCTAACAAAAAGCTTCTAGAACCAGCTCTTTATCCTCTTGATGATATTCGAGTGTGCGTAAGTGTTTGCCAAACCACTCTACACATGTCTACATGTGTTTTGAAGACTTGGAGAAGGTATTCGACAATGCTCCTTGAGTAGCGCCCACTGTGGGGGGTGCTGCGGGAGTATTAGCTGTCTGGCTTGTTGCTATAGACCGTTCAATCCCTGTACAACTGCAACAGGAGCATGGTTCAGATTGCTGACAATGTTAGACTTATTTCTGGTGGGTGTTGGACTCTGCCAAAGCTGCCCTTTGTCACCAATTCTGTTCATAATTTTACTGGACAGAAATTCTAAGAGTAGACAGGTGATGGAAAACTTTAACTTTGGTGGTGTTTGTTGGCTAGAGGTGGCACAGGCAGGGATAGCTCAGTAGGTAGCGTGGTTGCCCCATGATTAGAAGGTCGGGGGTTCGAATCCACTCAACGGGAACCTGAGGGTCCCTTTTGCACTAGAGCAGTTTACACCTAAGTGTAACGTGGTGAGAATGACAGTTACCACCTCCACTTCAGAGGCTGGATGGAGCCTTAATGCTCAGTCTGTGCCAGGAAACCAGCCATTTAAAATGGACTCCACCAATTCTTCCATGAAGCGTGGTGAAATATTTGGACAGAATTATGGTAGAAACTTGTTGATAGCTATGAAAAGTGTCATGTCAAGGTATAACTCACCAAAGGACATTTATACCAAATATTAAATGGGGTATGTGTATATACAGGGAGTGCAGAATTATTAGGCAAGTTGTATTTTTGAGGAATAATTTTATTATTGAACAACAACCATGTTCTCAATGAACCCAAAAAACTCATTAATATCAAAGCTGAATGTTTTTGGAAGTAGTTTTTAGTTTGTTTTTAGTTTTAGCTATTTTAGGGGGATATCTGTGTGTGCAGGTGACTATTACTGTGCATAATTATTAGGCAACTGTGGAGTACTTGGACGCGTGTGATGGAGCATTGTCCTGCATGAAAATCATGTTTTTCTTGAAGGATGCAGACTTCTTCCTGTACCACTGCTTGAAGAAGGTGTCTTCCAGAAACTGGCAGTAGGACTGGGAGTTGAGCTTGACTCCATCCTCAACCCGAAAAGGCCCCACAAGCTCATCTTTGATGATACCAGCCCAAACCAGTACTCCACCTCCACCTTGCTGGCGTCTGAGTCGGACTGGAGCTCTCTGCCCTTTACCAATCCAGCCACGGGCCCATCCATCTGGCCCATCAAGACTCACTCTCATTTCATCAGTCCATAAAACCTTAGAAAAACCAGTCTTGAGATATTTCTTGGCCCAGTCTTGACGTTTCAGCTTGTGTGTCTTGTTCAGTGGTGGTCGTCTTTCAGCCTTTCTTACCTTGGCCATGTCTCTGAGTATTGCACACCTTGTGCTTTTGGGCACTCCAGTGATGTTGCAGCTCTGAAATATGGCCAAACTGGTGGCAAGTGGCATCTTGGCAGCTGCACGCTTGACTTTTCTCAGTTCATGGGCAGTTATTTGGCGCCTTGGTTTTTCCACACGCTTCTTGCGACCCTGTTGACTATTTTGAATGAAACGCTTGATTGTTCGATGATCACGCTTCAGAAGCTTTGCAATTTTGAGACTGCTGCATCCCTCTGCAAGATATCTCACTATTTTTGACTTTTCTGAGCCTGTCAAGTCCTTCTTTTGACCCATTTTGCCAAAGGAAAGGACGTTGCCTAATAATTATGCACACCTGATATAGGGTGTTGATGTCATTAGACCACACCCCTTCTCATTACAGAGATGCACATCACCTAATATGCTTAATTGGTAGTAGGCTTTCGAGCCTATACAGCTTGGAGTAAGACAACATGCATGAAGAGGATGATGTGGACAAAATACTCATTTGCCTAATAATTCTGCACTCCCTGTAATTGACTCTCTCTATATAATTCTGACCCTGTGTTAGTTAGACAAAATCCAAAATACATTAAATATTATGCATGTAATATTCTATTTAAGACACAGCTCAAAACAAATCTGTTTAAACTGGCTTATTCGCTTTAATGCTGATTTTATCTGTTGTCACGCTCTGTTTTGTAATTTTAACTTATTTTATGTATTTTATGACTATTGTTCCTTTTATTAATTGTGTTTTTTGTAAGGTGACCTTGGGTTTCTGAAAGGCGCCCTCAAATAAAATGTATTATTATTATTATTATTATTATTATTATTACTACTTGTTTAAATATTTTCTGTAGCAATAGAAAAATTCCAGCGTTTTCTATTCCCACAAAGTGCATTTGGTTATTACACTGAACCCCACTGTCCTATTAAAAGTATAACTGACCATTGCACTTCATTTTCTGAAAGTTGGGGTGCATCCCATGAAGTTTAGATCTAAAGAAGACAGGTTTATCAACAGATGTGCAGAAGGGTCTCACTAATTTTCACCAGTGTAAATATTTAGTGGCCTTAGAGAAAACATTACTAATGTTTTCAACACAGATATTTCTGCGGTGCAAAACTCCCAGAAGACACACACACACTGATGTTTGAACTCAGTACAGGTTTTCAGTAGAATGTCAAGACAAAATAATTCTTATCAAGGTCAGGTCTATTTAGCCATCAGTGTGAGAACACTGATATGTGCAAAGCTTTCTAATCTGCACTGTTCAGTCTCTATAGGAAACTATATTTTTTCTCAAGACTGAGAATCAGCAAATATAATCAGCCTGCTGTTCTCTTCTAATGCTTACGAGCACCTGTGTTTTGTTTGTTTTACTTTTCTTTTTTCAGGGAAACACTGAAGGCCCGTGTGAAGGTAGAGACTGCTCTGTATGTCGGTGTCTTCCTGCCAAAGGTGCACGGGTATGGACTGTTTCTCTTCACAACGTTATGAAATGGAACAGAAACTTAACTTGGTTTTTAAACTGAAAGGGTTTTTGTCTTCATTAGTCTGTCAGGACTGTTATGCAGGATGCTTTACTGTTGGGGTGGATTTAGCAAATCATTAGTTTCTCTAATAATAATAATAATAATAATAATAATGATGATGATGATGATGATGATGATTATATCTCTAGAACAGGCAAAAAAGAAAACAGTTGAGTGAAACTTAATTAAGTCACACAGAGATCTGCATTGTTGTTATTCTAAATACAAGCCATGAATATCTTCACTGGAAAAAGTGTTATTTTAACAGTGTTTTTGCTTTGTAGGGCGCTCCTGGTAGACTAGGCCAGGAAGGTCCACGGGGACTAATGGGACTGCAGGGACGTGAAGGGCTTCCTGGAGAGAAAGGCAGGAAGGGAGCAGCTGGATCACATGGCCCAGAGGGGCCTAAAGGAAGTCAGGTTAGTGTTAATTTCCATGTTGGTGTGAAAAAAAAAAAAAAAAAAATATATATATATATATATATATATATGGGTTCAAAATAATGCCAAAAATGTTAAATGATGAATTTCCTCTTTATTTTTTGAGACTAAGGATGGATGAATAGCTATTGCAATAAATGTCTTTATATTACAGGGAAAGACTGGTGCTCCTGGTTTTCCTGGTAGAAGTGGTTTACCAGTAAGTAAACTACTGTTTTTTATAGATTTAATTCCAAATGTCAAAAAATAAACATCTCATACTGACAGCAATAACTAATTTCATGTGAGTAGGCAAGGGTCTTTTTACCCTCTGGGTATCCTGACTTCCTCTTTTGGTACAGAAGAAATGCTTGTTAGGTTAACTTGTGATTCTAAATTGGCTGTAAGGGTGAATGTGAGCTATGTAGCTGGCCTCTCTCCCGATAACAGCTGGAATAGGCTCCAGCTCTCCTCGACACTGAATTGAATTGGCAGCTGAGAAAATAGATAGATGGACTTCTCTTATGTGCTGATCATTTATTTTTCTACACTGTCAAAGAAGTAATCAATATCAGGCAGTCTGTCAGTGAAAATATGGTGTCCGCAGTTGTGTAACTGCCCAATTCTTACAGTTAAAATATTGGAGGCTCATGTGTTATTCCCTCTAGTGGACAAATATAATACACACTGCTGGTGCCAGTGTGGTTCTCTTTACTACAACTTGAAGCTGTATCTTCAGTATGCTGGTTTACTTAGTCATCCACCACTATATAATTATAGTTATAGTGGCCTTTAGATATCACTGCTGTAAAGGATATGTACATATCATTTTAAATTAACAAGGAAGACAACAACTGTCATTTCCAACACTCTGTGTTTGTACGTGACCACAACTGTGCTGTTTTTCTCAGGGTCACCCCGGAGCAGGCGGTGAGCCTGGGTTGCCAGGATTAGATGGTTGTAACGGGACACAAGGTAGGCCGGGAATCCCCGGTTTGCCTGGTTTGGATGGCCTCCATGGCTCACCGGTAAGTAGAATACTCATGTTTTAAATTATTCATTCAATGGCGAGACCTTCAGATGTTCCACCATCCTCTTTGAAGACATTTCATTAGTGGTTTAAAAAAAGAGTTACATTACTCATAGTGGACATGTTTTAGGTATCTCTACACTCAACTACCTTTCAGTACAATACAAGTGGTAGTATGATACTTAAACAGAACAATATCTATCAATGACACATATGCAGAATTTTGTTGCTGCTTCTTCTTCTTTTCTTCTTGCTTCTTTTTAAACTGCCTAAAAGACCCTTTGTGGCAGTTTCCTTTGTAAAAATGGTGACCATTGTAACAATATTAAATATATCATGAGCTTTAACTGTGTTTTTGTCAGGGATTACCTGGGCCTAAAGGAGATAAAGGAGAAGCTTCATATTTAGATGCACTTCCGGGAGTTCCTGTAAGTTCTCCTACAGTTAACACCCCTCTTTGTGTGCATTCCAGAATCATTTGTAATATAGATGTACCTTGTCTGTAAAAATGCTATCCTCTTTTTCTGTCTTTTCTATTTTAATTTGCAGGGTGAGCGTGGGCGAGATGGACAGCCTGGCCCTCCTGTATGTTTTTTAAAATTTGAACAATTGAACAATATCTTAAAACTTTCTCTCCATATTGTGCTCTTCATACCAACTGCTACCCGAACACTGCATTTTTAACATGACCGCATGGTTTCCTAAAACAGGGAAGACACGGATTTATTGGTCCTAAAGGTTACAGTGGTCCCCCTGGCCCTCCTGGCCCTCAGGTAATAAATAGATAAATATTTATGCATCTTTTATTTCAGTATCATATATCACTGAGTGTCACTTGTGCATCTGTGTGCATTTAGGGTTTAGAGGGAGCTGCAGGCGTGAGAGGACAAACAGTGAGTCATAAGTTTCACAGTATTTGACAGTGCTTGCTGAAAACTATTATACGGAGATACACATATGCAAAGCCAACACTTACTACACTTTTGGTTATTGGGCAGGGTGATCCTGGAAGATCACTGACAGGTGACGCAGGTGATGAGGTAAGAAACCTTTTTGGTAATCATGAATTATCTATCATTAACCACGTTTTTTGGAATGTGAATTTGGTTTCACTAGCCACCAGTGTTGGTCAAGTTACTTAGAAAAAGTAATCGGTAACTAATTACTGATTATTTCCCAAAAAATGTAATCCCATTACTTTACTGATTATCCATCCATTCGCTTCCGCTTATCCTTTCCAAGGTCACGGGGGGCGCTGGAGCCTATCCCAGCTGTCACAGGGCAAGAGGTGGGGTACACCCTGGACAGGTTGCCAGTCTGTCGCAGGGCTAACACATAGAGACGCAGACAACCATTCGCACTCACATTCACTCACAGATTCACACCTATGGGCAATTTAGATTGACCAATTAACCTATCCCCCCTAACTGCATATTTTTGGACTGTGAGAGGAAGCCGGAGTACCCGGGGAGAACCCACGCAAACACGGGGAGAACATGCAAACTCCACATAGAAAGACCCTGGCCTGCTGGTGGAATTGAACTCAGGACATTCTTGCTGTGTGGCAACAGTGCTAACCACCTTTACTGATTACTTATTTTGAAAAGTAATTAGTAACTTAATTACTTTTAAAAACATGATTTATCTCCTAAATAGGTGATAAAGCAATAGATCTTTCAGCCCAATTCTACTTTTTCTGCATAATCCATCATATAAAATGTAATCAAATGAAAAAGTCTCTTTTTAAAACTTGTTTTATTAGTTTTAATCTTTTAACTTTATGCATCAAGCAAACATTAAATTATATGCCACATTCTCTGACTGGAAGAAATTTGTTTAACATTTAAACCTATTTTCTGCACATTCCAGCATATAAAATAAAACAGTTTTTTGTGTTTACGCTCACTCTTTCATGTAAAACACAGCAGAAAATAAATAAAATCAAAGACTAAGCGGTCCTGTTGCTCTATTTTCACCTGTATAGCAGGAGTGGGGCAGGCGGAGGTTTGCCCTGGTGCAGGTGTGCTGCAGCGGTCAGTGGAAGGATACCGCAGTTTCTCTGTGAATTTCACATTCCAGCGGCAGCGTATTTGGTGCTTGCGCGGACGTTTAGGGGTTTTTACGATGTAAAAAGAAGTTTTCGCTGCACTCGTTACATTATCCACTGTTGATCTGCACACAGCTGGAATATCGCACTCGCTTACGTCATTGTCATGAGACACTTGCAAAAAAAATCACGGTTCTAGTAACGCAGCATGCTTACGGGAAAGTAACAGTAATCTAATTGCCTTTTTTTGCAATAGCAATCCCATACTTTACTCAAAAAAAGTAATCGGATTAACGCGTTACTGCCCATCTCTGCTAGCCACACCCAGCATCTAAAGACCTGCAGGCTTCACTTGCTGAGACATGGCCAAAAATGGTGGTGATGGTGTGATGGTCTGGGTCTTCTTTGCTGCTTATGAACCTTTGTTTACTTCCCGTAACTGATGTAACCACGAATTCTACCAGATAATCCTGAAGGAGAATGTCCAGCCATAGTTTGTGCCCTGAAGGTCAAGCATGATCAGGTTATGCAACAGGACAATTAAATACAGCAAAACACCACTATGAATGGTTCAATAAAAAAAAACAACATGTAGGGCTTTTGGCATGACTTTGAACAATCCATTCATGCTCAAAAACCCTCCAGTGTTGCAGAATCAAATCAATTTGGCAAATGAGAATGGGCCAAAATTTCTCCACATTGATGTGAAAGACTCATTACCAGTTATTGTGAACACTTGGTTGTATTTCTTCCTGCCAAGGCTGGCACGGTCAGGTATTTGGCAATATATATTTTTTTTACTTTTCTCCTTTTATAAATGATGCGAAAAACTAAGAAATCAGGAAAAGGGAAAATGCTTTTTCATGATGCTGTATATTTTAATGTATATGGACAGTCAAATACCTCAAAAATGTCATGTTACAGGGTGAACAGGGCCCGCCTGGCCCACCAGGACCAGAAGAAGTTGTAGAATATCCTCCACAATTTCTTTCACCAAAAGGAGGCAAGGTGAAGCCTTTTTTTTTCTTAAAGCATTTGATTTTTAACTTCTTCATATTTTTTATGCAGATGCAACAATATTAATCCATGTTTTTGATCATTTCGTGTCTACCCATCCATACAGCTTTTTATTTTAATTTACAAGTTGCAGTTCAAACTCTACTCTTCCACCTGGATTTTTGTTTTATAATTTCATCTTTTTTTTGGTCTTTCTCCCAGGGTGACAAAGGTTTTCCTGGCCCATGTGGACTAAAGGGCTTAAAGGTGGGTTTTGATATGCCTGTGTACCTAGAAGTCATGTGTCAGAGGAAAAACAAATAACTCAATTATTGTTTTTTCCTATCCAGGGTGGTAGTGGCGACTACTACCCTCACGAATTGAAGGGAGAGCAAGGAGTCCTCGGATTTGTCGGATTTCGGGTAAATGATTTAAATGACACTGGACAATACACTTAGACAAAGACAAGTGAATATACATAAAAACGTTTTCAGCTCCTTCTTTCCATCTGTAGGGTCCTCCAGGATTACCTGGCAGGGAGGGACTAGCAGGACCTGAGGTGCAGCTTACATATGATGTTATTATGTCTTACTATACTTTGGCATTCTTTCATATTAAATACATTAATACATTTTCAGGGTTCTCGAGGACAGAGGGGACTTCCAGGCATCAGTGGAAGAACTGGACTAAAGGTGACTTTTCTTTATACATCAGTGAAATCAGTATTACAATTTTAAGAAAAACAGAATGCCACTGGGAGGAAAAGTTAAAAGGCTTGGTTTGATATAGATATAGACACTGTTGTTGGTTCTTCAGGAGACACGTGGTTAGCATATTTGCTATACATTTAGAGAAGGACTGTAAATGAATTACTGACATCTGGTGGTTACTTAGTGGAAAGGGTTGCTAACTGTTATACTCCAATGAAATTCCTTGGTCCGTCTTCTCACCTGTAGAAAAAATGCACATCGGTGCCATTTCTTTTCCTAACCATTCTTTCCATCTTACACAGGGTTACCCAGGAGATCCAGGTCTCCCTGGTGATACAGTCCTTCTTAATGGAAGTCATGTGAGAGGTGAGACCACAGCTCCATCTGTACTCTTATTACTACATTTTTTTCCCCGTTTTTGTTTACATGTAAAATGTAACAATATATTAGTTTCATAAATAAAAAAAATTCTGTCACTCTGCTGGGTGGAGCACTCAAGTTTTGCGAATGTGATAACTCAACAACAAAGTGATGTAGGAATTTTTTAGTTGATAGCATAGGTGCATCTGCTAGGAGGGTGAGGGGTAGCACAGACAGCTACCAATATTTTGATAGCTTGCAACAGCTGCTATTCTGCTATTCTTTTATTTATCACTGTCAAAATACAGATTTAAATAAAGTGGTTCACTGGAGCTGTACAGTGTGATATTTACACTTACACACTGGGGGAATACTGGTGGTTGTGAAAGGGCTTCTTTCAGCTTGTTTTCAGCTTGAATTATGTCAGTCACAACTACACTACACTGTGACTATATATTTACTAAAATAATAAAATAACACAGCAATATATGTAGAGTATCACTTTAAATAAACACCTTTAAGTCACTGTTTTGCTTGTAGATTTATGGTTCAAATACAAATAGGTCCATAAATCCAACACCGGAGGCACTGACTTTAAAACAGATGGTTAAGATGGAATTAAAGTTCGTACTTTTATTCAAGGGATTTGACAAATAAATTAGCATTAACCATTTTCATATATATAGTTCTCCATCTTCAGATGCTCAAAGGTAATTGGACAAGTTAATGATATTTTAAATACCTTTTAAAATATCATTCCTTTCTGAAAAGGAAATGACTTGGAATGAACTCAAAGTCTGTTTTCTGCGTCCTTGATCACAAAGTAATCAGTAAACAGGCCTCACCTGGCCATGAAACTGCATGTCTCCAATTACTTCTGAGCCCCTGAACATGTCTAAATGCAAATCTGCATTTTCCTCACATCTGGACTTAAAATCCAACATGGTGATGTACAACATTGCAACTTAGTTTGTAGTCCGATTCACCTTAATGTATAGTAAAACAATAATTACTTTATGACTTTATGTTTCAGGTGCTAAAGGTGACCGTGGATTTCCAGGACAACCTGGACTCCAGGGGGACACTGGGTCCATGGGCATTCCTGGGCCCTCTGGCCCACCAGGGTTATCAGGTCAGACTTCAGACTTTGATGGCGAAGCCTTGTGTATTTTGATTTAGTACTTGTGCCGTCTATATCACTCGTAATAATTATGATAATTCTTGCAACCTGACAGTTGTTAAAATACTCTGTTGCTGTGGAAATTACTATGTCAGTAATCAAAGATTCTCTCTGCTACTGATGGTCTGTGTTTTCACAGTTGGAAAACTGATCCTACATCATTTTAAATTTTACATTTTCATCTCACACCCTTATAGAGGGCCAGGGTTTGCCTGGTCCACGAGGGCCCCCTGGTCCTAAAGGCTACAAAGGAGAGCCGGGAAAGTATGATTACTATTCCATTGCCGTACCCAAGGGAGCTAAAGGACTCCCGGGACCTAAAGGGGCCACAGGCCCTCCAGGCCCCCCAGGTATGCTCTCTCTGCTCTTCGTATATAATACACAGGACAAGACTTTCATATGTGCAGAAGTTAATCTCACTGATGTATTTATTTTATTACTTGGATTGTCATCACTTTTTATATGTGATCACTTTAATGATGACTTAACTTCTGGTTTGTATGTCTCTGTACGTGCCTTATTGGATTGGATTAGGCTGTGGAGGTAATTTTTTAAAAATTATATTTTATCTAAAATATTAAAACCTTTTTTAAATTTAATATAATTTTAAATTTATGAATAACTTATTTTCAACTAATCTCAAAGACTACTACTGTGAGCGCGGTGACCCTGGGGACCCTGGTGATCCTGGACCCAGTGGATCTACTGGAAACAAAGGGCTCAAGGGAATTAAAGGTGAACTGTGGCTGTTTGTTTGCATTAATCATATAAGCCAAGACTCTGTTCTTCTTTGTGAATACTGAGGTTGAATTCACAAGCAACATGTGGTGGAAGACGAGCGTCAGTGATTCATTTCTCAATATAAACATCTGTGTGAGTCTGTATAAGCAGGTCTGGGGACTAAATTTAAATTCAACCAAATTTTGTTATTTTTGTCTTCTATAGGTTGTCCAGGGATTTGTGAATGTATCTCTGGCAGGGGGAGCCCAGGGTCTCATGGTCCACCTGGTTATCCAGGCCCGCCAGGATTACCTGGACATCAAGGACCAAGAGGGGACCCAGGTCTGAAAGGAAATGAGGGTTCTCAAGGACCACAAGTAAGAACAGTGGGACTAAAACTGTGCAAATAAATGTCTTTTGTGTTATTTTTGTTATTCCCACAATTATGTGTGCTTGCAGGGCTTTCAAGGATTTTCTGGTTTAAAGGGACAAAAAGGAGAAAAGGGTGATGCTTTTGCAGTAGGTGTAAAAGGTGAGCGCCTCTCAAAAATTTAAATTGGTTCAGTTACGATGGCAACCACTGCACATTGGATTAGGTAAAGACTGTTTAATAGTACTATACCTTTAAATTAGATACAGACTGTATTTGTTTTTCTGGAGTGTTTAAAGCCAAATCTCTATTGGTTGCTTTTGTTACTTGAAGGTGCCAAGGGTGACATAGGTGACCCAGGATATGGTGGTCCTCATGGAGGAACAGGTGGGCCAGGACAGGATGGACGAGATGGCATTGTGGGAGAACCCGGGCCACCAGTGAGTCTATATATTAAAGTCCAGTATTGTGCATCATGTGACAAATCTTTTAAAGGTCTCTGTTCAAAGACACTGCATATGTAAAAATGATCCACTTTGATACTCTTTTCTACACTTTTGATCATGTTGTGTTTTTTCAGGGTGATGGTGATACAGGATTACCTGGTCCTAAAGGTTACCCAGGTCTTCCTGGACCTAAAGGATTTCCTGGACAAGCAGGTCCCCCGGGTGATGGTTTACAAGGCCCCAAGGGAGAACAAGGACCTAAAGGAAATCAGGGACTTACTGGCATACCAGGAATTCCTGGACGACCAGGACCTCCAGGTCAGGTTTCTCATGATTTGTCATTAAGAAAAGTGTCATGGGATTTAAAAACAAACAAACAAACCACAAAAAGCTGTATTTGAATACAGGAGAAACACAGAGATGCTGTCCTGAAGGTGAGATTGGTCCCCCTGGTCCAAAGGGTGAGCCAGGTTCACCAGGTAAGTCTTGCAGGTGCTAATTATTTATTTAAAAATGTTCACATGTTTCATCTGGAACACTAAATTTAATCAGAAATCTAGATTTAAAAAAATGTCATTAATAAATTGTTTAGTGCTTTCTATTTATAAAGCTTATTACTTCATTATTTTCAAAGTTACACAGAATGGACCCTACAGTTACTACGACAAGTGATTTGTTTTTTGTTTTTTTGTTTTTTTGGCCTCTTATAGGGATTCCAGGTCAGCCAGGGAGCAATGGTCCTCCCGGAGAGCAAGGATACCCAGGCACTAAAGGCATGAAGGGAGATGATGGTGGAGTTCAGGGGACTGGACCACCAGGTAATGGCTGTAAAAACAGAGCATTTGTTGAAGCTTGTGGACCATCAGTTATTCATATAGTAGGGACTATTCCTTAAATCTATTAATTCTAAAAAAAAATAAAATAAATAAAAAGAGTTTTTTTTTTAATGCTTATAAATCTTTCTTAATTATAAAAGGACCTCCAGGTTTAATTGGTGAACCAGGTGAACCAGGTTCCAGGGGAATTAGTCTAGAAGGCCTTCCTGGCCTTCCTGGTTTTCCTGGACCACCAGGTAGGAAAGGGCCTCCAGGAGATGTCCTCCCAACCAGGCCAGGTGCAACTGGCATACCTGGCCCTCCTGGGAGTATAGGCTATAAAGGACTCCGTGGAATTCCTGGAAACCCAGGAATACCAGGTAAGATTAACTTAATCTGAACTCAAACAAATCTCTAACAAATGGGATTCATGGCCTGTATTACAATAATATTCAAAAGAACAGAACAAAAACAATGTGCTTTGCATTAGTTCTGTACATTTAGATTAGTTGACTGTTGGTCTTTTGCAATTACAGGCCCACAAGGCCAACCTGGACAACCAGGCTATAAAGGAGAGCCAGGGGTCGATGGTGACCCCGGAGTCCCTGGACCAATAGGCCCACCGTGCTCACAGTGCGAACTCATCGGCCTACCCGGACCCCCAGGACCTCCAGGAAATCCTGGAGTGAGGGGAATACCAGGTGAGCAAACTGCAGCTATACCCCAAATCATGGATAGTCACGTCTTTTTATTCATATCTACCTTATCTTCGAAGTACAATTTAAAACTTTACATTTGTTTACACTGAGTACTTCAATTTTCATATCAACATGAATATCCCACACTATTGTCACGATAAATAATATATTTGTTTTGTTTTTAGCATATAAACAGTTTGCAAAAACTTATTTAGTAAAAGTAGAAAAGTAAAGCAAAATACAGGACAATGCAAAATTGCTTCGCATCTGTTTAGTTTCACTAGAAAAGAAGTTGGATGAAGTACAAATCCCATTTCTGCTCCATATGTTAATAATGATTATTTATCTAGTTTCCTTATTGATATAAATTTCAATAACAACAAAAAATATAAATACAAAATATATTCTCTGTGTGATATAAAACTGATCATATATTTTATATCGACACGTCAAAGACAAATAGCTGCAGTTTGTGGACTGTAATATATAAAGAAACATGGAGTAACACTAATTTTAATACTTGTTTCATCTTTTAATTTTTAGATGTTCATAAGTTGCTAATCTATGAAATAACAACACTGACCTCTGGTGGCCAGTATGTCCATACATAAGGAGGAACAGTCAATCAACTTCTGTGTCAATATATGAGTATATTCATGCTCATTTATCCATGTCATCTAACCATATATTTTGTCACTGAATTTTATGACGTTGAATAGGAAACACTGGGCAGATAGGTCTGAGAGGCGATATTGGTCCACCTGGACATGGATGGAAAGGATCAAAAGGTGTTCAGGGTCCTCCTGGTTTACCAGGACCAGCTGGACCAACAGGCTCCACTGGCCTCCCAGGAGATCCTGGAACCGATGGGTGGCCAGGACAGAAAGGTCAGCCGATGGTATCTTATTGGATAATTATTTAAAACCTTATAAGCATTTTATAAAATTCAACAAGTAATTCCATTCAGTTTCCAAAATCCAGTTTGTTTAACTTAATAGCCCATCACTTATACATTCAACAGCTAGCTGGTAAGCAGCATGCTTAATTAAATCTGTGAACCTCAGTGTGCTGATTAAAGCAAGGTTTTCTGTTCAATTTCTATAGGTGAAAGGGGGTATCCTGGCAGGGCTGGAGCCAGAGTTTTTCCAGGTCGCCCTGGACCTCCTGGACCGAGAGGTAAACAGGGTGAAAGGGGCCTTAATGGCCGCCCAGGTTCCCCAGGGTATCCAGGACCAGATGGTAATAAAGGTAAGTCTGTAAATGTGTCGTGTCTCTCTTATTTTCCTAACCTAAACTTGTGGGTATCTTAGACTTTTGTTCTTTATTTACAATAATATTTATTATTATTATTATTATTATTATTATTATTATTATTATTATTATTATTATTATTATTATTATTAGTTGAAACAATTAAATGTATTGAACTATGTACCTGTACTATTCAAACTCTAGACAAGTCTACGACAAGCAAAACACGTATTCTTACGAGTGAAGATCCTCTAAAGGAATTTGGTTTGCAGGAAATTTTTCTGTTTAGTAAATTTAAAAATGCAGCCATTAGAAATAAATATATACTAAATATAGCACAGTTTCCTGTTGGAGCCTTGACTAGGTTGTATTGTACCATTTCTGACAAATGGTGGAAATATCTGACTGTATGTAAAGGAAAACACAGAAATCAGGCACTAGGCAAACTTTTAAGATGGAGTGGAGTGTAATAATGGGAAGCTGTCTTCTCTGTTGGGTTCAAATAATTATGCTCAACTTTTTTTTACTTACTATTATTGTTGTTTTATTAGTCTAGAGAAGCTTGATTTCTCTTCTGTTTTTTTGTTTTCTGAGATTCAAATGTGATGGTCAGAGGTTTGTGAGTTGAGAGTTATGGCTAATATCAAAATACCTATTTTTGTATGTTTAATCTACTCTGATGTGCTTGTGGCTCCTGTTCACAACAATGATCAAATAATTTAATTCACTTTTATCTATATAGTGCCAAATCACAACAGTAGTTGCCTCAAGGTCCTTTTTATTGTAAGGTAAAGACACTTGGAAGTACCAAATGTAGTCTTTTTCTTTAAGTTATTTTCTCTCACTTCTTGTGTACTTTATGGAAGAAAATGGCAAGCATTTCATTTCTGTTGTCTATTCAGGTTTACGGGGAGACCCTGGAGATCCAGGAGTGACAAGTCCAGTGAATATAAGGAAAGGTCCACTGGGTCATCCAGGAAGGATGGGGCTACCTGGCGCGCCTGGACTTCAAGGTAATGGAGTTTTAATTTAACCTGCATAAGTCTTTAGAAAACAGCTTTATTCTTCTTTGGTAGAAAGACTGTATAGATGGACAGTGATAGACGGTGCAAAACTAAACAATTAGCAATTTGTGATGTAATTTATAGGTCCAAAGGGCACATGGGGAATGCCAGGTGACTCTGGACCTGATGGATGGCCTGGTCCACCAGGAATTAAGGGTATCCCTGGAGTTCCAGGCAGGTCAGGAAGAGCAGGACCTCATGGAGACCCTGGGAATAAAGGTTTCATTGGTCCCAGAGGGTATCCTGGGAATGATGGAGATCGGGTACTCAAGTCAATTCAGTTTAATTTATGCAGCGTCAAATCATAGCAGTGACCTATGAGGGTCATTAGGCATTTTGTACAGTAAGGTAGAGACCCTGCACCAATACTGTGAAGTTATTGTCTGCATATTTTGATCACAGCAGTGTAAATATATATATGTATGTATTAGTGCTGTCAATAGATTCAAAAAATTAACTCAATCTCACAATTTTCTGTAATTAATTGCGATTAATTGCAATTACTTGATCAATAGCCTGGTTGCAATTACAAGTTTGTAACAGACATTTATGCAATATAATGAATATAATGAAGTAAATGCAGAATAAACACAAAGAATGTATGCTTAAATTTAAAGAGAATTTGAATAGTTTTCTTCAATCTTTTAACACAGGCTCTCTCCTGTGAAATACAACTTTAAAAAATTACTAATAGGTAAGTATACACTAATAAATAATATATTAGTGTATACTTACACTAATGTATATTATTATAATATAATACTATATTCTAGTATTATAGCACTGATGTATAGCGAGAGAGAGGGAGCCTTCATTAGGAACTCGATGGGGATGTGGCGTACAACACTAGAGGCCAAAGCCAATAGCAGAAGTCACCGTCAAGTGTGGGATCTACCAAGGAGATGCTCTGTCCCCACTGCTGTTCTGCATAGGCCTGGACCCCCTCAGTGAGATGACTGACAAGACTGGCTACGCATACCGACTACGGAATGGAGCAACTGTCAGCCACCTCCTGTACCAGTGGCTGGACAAAGCTGGACTGAAAGACAGCATAGAGGCACTAATCATGGCAGCACAGGAACAAGCTCTGAGCACAAGATCCAAAGAGGCTGGGGTCTATCACACCAGGCAAGACCCCAGTTGCAGTCTTTGTAAAGATGCCCCTGAGACAATCCAGCACATAACAGCAAGGTGCGAGATGCTAGCTGGCAGGGCATACATGGAACGCCATTATCAAGTGGCCGGCATAGTATACAGAAACATCTGTGCTTAGTATGGCCTGGAAGTCCTGAGGTCAATATTGGAGACACCCCAAAGGGTGGAGGAGAATGACCGAGCTAAGATCCTGTGGGACTTCCAGATACAGACGGACAAAATGGTGGTGGCTAACCAACTGGAAATAGTGGTGGTAGACAAACAGAAGAAGACGGCCGTAGTGATCGATGTAGCGGTTCTGAATGACAGCAACATCAGGAAGAAGGAACACGAGAAACTTGAGAAATACCAAGGGCTCAGAGAAGAGCTGGAGAAGATGTGGAGGATGAAGGTAATAGTGGTCCCCATGGTATTTGAGCACTAGGTGCAGTGACTCCCAAGCTAGGCGAGTGGCTCCAGCAGATCTCAGGAACAACATCGGAGATCTCTGTCCAGAAGAGCGCAGTCCTAGGAACAGCTAAGATACTGCGAAGGACCCTCAAGCTCCCAGGCCTCTGGTAGAGGACCCGAGCTTGAAGGATTTAAATATTGTGCGTTTTTAAGTGGAATTATTCAGACTTACAAATGCTGGTGTTAAATTATTGGATTGTATTGATGTATGTTATAGGGAGATCCAGGGCGTGTGGGATATTCAGGTATTCCAGGGAGACAAGGATTTCCTGGTGCCAAGGGTAATTATGCATTTTTTATTAAAACATACTAAATAGCTGATTTAATTTAGCTACAAACAGTGGGAATTTTATGTAGAAACCTCAGTAAAAAACGCAGAATCAGTGCAATAAAAAAAAAAGAAAGATTTAAGTACATTGTCACTGCAAATATGGTCAAGAATGTAGCCCAGTCTCTCAGTACAGTCTCATTTTGTTATGTATTTATTCAGTTATCCAAATCTCTTCCAGGTGATCCAGGACCATCTTATGGACAACCAGGTCCACCTGGACCCAGAGGCATCCCAGGAGAGAATGGCTTCAGTGGTAAATTAAAGTTATTTTTCAAGCCCCCCCGCCAAAAAAACAATTTATACCAAATCTTAAAAAAAACAAAACAAAAAACTTATCCTACAAGATATATGGTAGTTTCATTGGCTAAATAAAGTTTGCATACAAAACCAGAAAAAGCTGATAATTTCTTTAGCACCTCGAGGGATACCAGGAGACCCAGGTGATCTGGGACCCAGAGGAAACCCAGGACGACCAGGACCATCAGGCATTCCAGGAGAACGAGGAATACAAGGAAGACCAGGTGATCCCTATAGGTTTGATTTTAGAACTTTCTGGATGTACTTCAGCAGCACAATTAATAAACTGATGTTTCCAATGTTTACCTTATTCATAGTTTGATTCAGGAGAAAAATTAATTTCCCCTTGTCGTTAGCTTTTTTTTCTCCATCATTAAAGGGAAAAAATAATTCTGTGCAAGTAACCATTTCAATTTTGTTCTCACATAAAATATTGTAAATATGTAATGTGTCAGCCAGAAACTGGATTCAGTTGTATAAAATCTTTGAGTGTATTTAATTTAAAATAATTTAATCTGGATTTAAATTTAGCTCCTTTAACATTAATTTAATCTACAATAATAATCAGTTTCTGCAATTTAACACTTGATTTTATTCCCTCAATTAACATTGATTTGTTTCCTATATATGAATGCTTGTTTGAGCTCTTTTGTGTATACCTATGTATACGTACAGGTTCCCCTGGACCCCGTGGTCCACAAGGCCATCCAGGTCTTCCAGGTTTTCCCGGTGATGAAGGAAGTGTGGGACTACCAGGCCCCCCTGGCCGATATGGGCCCCCAGGTACAAACATAATTGTCTCAATCCAAGAGTTTAGATGTGTTCATATTGTTTAATAATGAAGTAAAACATTAAAAGGGTTATGAACATTATGAACAGATTTGCTTTCTTCATTTATTTGTTTGATCATATAGCATAATATATCATATAATAATTAACTATATGTAATAATAGAATACAAGATGGAAAAAAAACGGAAACAAGAAGCATGATTTTGCAATCATAGGACCAAACAAGACAGTTTACACATCATCACACTGTGCTTGTTATGTTAGGGCCCCCTGGACCACCAGGTCTAGATGGACTGTATGGGCTTACAGGTCCAAAAGGGATGAAGGGGGCAAGTGGTAAGAGAGCATTATATGATATTATTCCTTTTCTATGTCTTTTAGGACTGTAGGAATTTTGTCGCCGTTGGGTGCCAGTCGTATAGCACATTATTTATTGTTACAATTAGTAATAATATGTGTAGTTGCTAATTTTTAAATTGTTTTTCTTGATACACAATCAAATGTGAGCACATTACAATGTGATGCTATGTTTTATATGTACTCACTTATAATACAGGCATAGATATCCCTGGCCCTCGAGGACCAGATGGTTTTCCAGGAGTCAAAGGGGCCAGGGGCTACCAAGGACCTCCAGGAACTACTATTCCTGGGACTAAAGGCCAAAGGGGCCCACCAGGGAATCCAGGTATCATGACTTTTATTTGTAACAGTTCTGTCTGCACTAGATACAATTTTGTGTCAGGTTGAGCCAGGAAGAGCATCTGGCACAAAAACTGTCAAATCAAACATGCAGAGCGACTATGCTACTATGGTGACCCCTATTGAATAAGGGAGCAACTGAAAGTAACTTTTTATGTTGCTAAGGGTAGATTGTTTTTTCTTTTAGGCCTCCCAGGACTCCCAGGTGAACCTGGTTACCCTGGTATAATCTGCCAAACACCTTTGCAGGGACCTGCTGGAGGTCAAGGATTTGAAGGACCTACAGGACCCCCAGGTATGTGTGTATGCTGGGTCATATTTAATTTACTTTTCTCTACTTTATTTCATTCTTATTAAACCCCCTCCTGGGGTAAAAGGGAAAATATACAATGAACAAACAAAGCAGAGGGTTATTCAATACACATCATCACTATCACAAAAGGAGAAATAAGTAAATGCAACTGTCAACAAATGACCCTTTTGAATTGGATGGTGCTTTGTGCCTATGTAACTGTGTGTATGTTTGCCACTAAATATATTTATACATATTTCAAATTTTTAATTTTTTTAGGTCCTCCTGGAGAACCTGGGATACCAGGCTCCAGCCTTTTGTTCAAAGGAGACCCAGGACCAACTGGCCCCCACGGCTTACCAGGTGTTCGAGGAAGAAGGGGCCTACCAGGACCACCTGGACTTTCTATCCACCAAGGCCCTAGAGGACCTAAAGGTACAAACAAAACAATGGTAAATAGACATCATCAGTAACTTACAGTGCAGCTATCCAACTGATTATACTCCAAATGTTACCACACTTTGACAGGTGAGCAAGGTCCTGTTGGTCTAATGGGCCTACCTGGACCCAAAGGTCAGCTAGGTGCCCCTGGGCCCCAGGGCCCCAGCGGAGAAATTGGCCACCCTGGAAATAAGGGTAAGTTGTACTGTAGACAAGAAACTAAAATATACAAGACTTCACAGTTCAAAGCAAAATAAATTGATTTTTTTTTAAAAGTTGTAATTGTTCCTATAGTAGATGTAGTAATTAATTTTTTTTTTCTAGGTGTCAAAGGTGCTCTTGGTGACTCTGTCAGTATATTAACAGCTACTGCTCCCCCTGGACCTCCAGGTCCTCCTGGTAGCCCGGGATGTGTAGGATTCCAAGGTGTCATGGGTTCCCCTGGTATTCCAGGTCGTAAAGGTAAACCTAATGTAGTCTTTGGACAGTTATAAGTGTATATTTCGTTTCTGTCTGTCCAACTTGAGTATTGTACATGTCTTCACCCACTCTTTATTTCTTTATATTTTACAAGGAAATATGAAATAGGTGTGAAAATACAGTCCAAGAGGAAAAACCATAGTTTGATTTGTTTTAGGTAAACTTCTTATTTCTTCAAATTAGATTTCTAGTTTCTAATTCTAATTTCTAATTCCTTGAAATCTTCAGGAATAGTTTTCCAGGCTTCTTAAAGGACAGTCAAAGGTCTTATTTTGTTCTTTTTTTTTTGTTCTCTGTCAAGATTATATTGAGGTCCAGGCTCTGAGGAGTCCAGTCCATGACTGATAGTGTTCAATTATGTGTTTTTATAAGCAGGTATGCCTATACAACAGATGCTTTTCAGAGGGTATTGTAGAACTCTGATGGTGCTTCTCTGTGTTCATAGTTCCGTTTATGCAGCCCCAAACCACGAGAGAGCCTGTTTCAGGGCCTCTGTCAGGTCTTTACTGTATTTTTTAAATTTCTTAAGGATATGAGTTGTATAAAGCGCTTTGAGTGCTCGGATAGATTAGAAAAGCGCTGTATAAGAACCAGTCCATTTACCATTACTTTCAAATACTCTTCATCTGATGTAGTGTTTTTAGCCCTGCCAGTTCCTCCTTTGTCCTCTACTTTTCTACTTACCTCAAATTTTTTTTAAGGCATACTGCACATCATGTGACAGTTTTTGGCTACAAGTTCTTTGGGAATCACCTTGTTGGTGTTAAAATATATCCCCAGTTAAACTGTGTTATCTTTGGCATTTTTCATAGATTCAGATAATGAAATTGTAACAAATAGCATGATTTTGTAACAGGTTGCTAGTAACATAGTGTTTTAAAATTACAATTGAAATTTGGGTCTTTGGTTCTAAGTTGTCTGCTATGTGTTGACAAGTCTGCTATATGTTTGAAGCATTTTTATGCTGTAGTGTTTTATAGGTCAGTGTAAAGCGGCTTAACAGCCAAACAAAAAAAACCATACTCCTGTATACATGGCTGTATTTACTCATTTGCTTTTATCTGCATGTTTCAGGGGAGAAGGGTCCGGTGGGGTCTGTGGGCCTTCCTGGTATAACAGGTCCTCCTGGTCGTAATGGTCCAGCTGGAGATCCAGGAGATGTTGGTTTGCCTGGATTTCCTGGACCTCAAGGTAAATATTCATATTTTCTAGATGGCTCACTAAATTAGTGTGGAAATTTCCTGATAAAATTTGGAAATTCGCTCTGGTGTACTAATATGAATAATATAGCTCTGATATGCTTTTTTTTTATCCTCACTTTGATGCTTTCTTCACCTAATACACACGCTCTTTGTTCAACCACAACAACTTCAAGGTATCCCAGGTCCTCCTGGTGACCAGGGTCAGCCAAGCTACAGGAGGATATTGAATGCTGGATTTCTGTTAGTTATACATAGTCAATCAGTTGAGGTCCCACAGTGCCCAGCAGATACCACTCAGCTTTGGGTGGGACACAGTCTCATTTACCTGGAGGCACAAGAAAAGGCTCACACACAAGATCTGGGTAAGCATCCGCATAAAATGGTCATTTTGCTGATTTCTTGAAATGTATTCATCCCTGATATATAAAAATTTGAAGAAAAAATAAAAAAAAACCCTTCCTTGTCTATATTTTATAACATCTGTTTTTGTTTTTTTCAATCTTTTTTCCTTGCAGGCCAGCCTGGCTCCTGCCTCCCTGTTTTCTCCACCATGCCGTTCTCCTATTGTAACCAAGCTGCCTGTTCTTATTCTAGTCGCAATGACAAATCCTATTGGCTCTCCACAACTGCTCCCATACCCATGATGCCGCTATTTGGCCAGGATATTGTGTCCCATATCAGCCGTTGTGTGGTGTGTGAGACCATTTCACCTGTGGTGACTTTTCACAGCCAGAATCATACATTCCCTTCATGCCCACCTGGATGGAGGAGTTTGTGGGTGGGATACTCTTTCCTCTTGGTAAGTACATTAAAAAAATGTTAAAGTGTTTCAAAGGAAAACTTCTGTTAACTCCCCTCACTGTGTACCTGCTGGCTTGCTGTCTTTAGCACACAGGATCAGGAAATAATGGTGGTGGCCAGTCACTGGCTTCTACTGGTAGCTGCCTTAAGGATTTCCGAACTCATCCCTTCATTGAGTGCCAAGGGGCACGGGGTTCCTGTCACTACTTTGCCAATCTCTATAGTTATTGGCTGACTACTGTAAGCCCAGCAGAGCAGTTCATAACCGCAAGTCCTGGCACCATCAAAGCAAGCGACCAACAGCGACACAGGACCAGCCAGTGTAATGTCTGCCACAGAGAAGGATAAGCATTGTGGCATTTTACCTAAGATTATGATTTTTTATTTTTTTTTTACCCAATTACCCAAACCTTACTCATACCACTCAGGGTTAAAGATGAATTTGAATATGTTCGTTGACAATAAAAATGTATTAAAATAAATGTTTTGCACACCTCAACATTTAACATTATTTTCACTTAGGTACCATTTATAGTTCTAAAAAAGCTCCTTATGTTCTATAATTGTGCTATAATCTGTCAGACTAGTACTGTAATCCTCTCTGAAATGACCTTTTCTTGTGTTTATTATTATTTTATTGTGTTTAAGTTGTTTTTGATTTTGTCATTTTAAAATAAGACTTTAACTTGACACGTCATGTAAAGAACTAAATAAATAAATACAATTTTAAGAAAAATAAGCATTTTGACAGGATGCACATTTTCCATAGCAGGTTTCAAGTCCATATTTATTTATTTCTCTCAACAGAACCCAAGTGACAATCAGAATACAGTACTTTATTCCTCAAACATGTTTATTCCTTTTTTTAAAATTTATTACGCAAAACAAGAGAACACTCAGTGCAATAAGACAGAGGACTGACGGTGCGGTGCTCTCTCTACCTTTTCACAGTGCACGTTTATACACACAAAAAGATTGTACATCATCATCATTGTTACATTTCCAACCTTCACCCACCAACATCATGAGGGCAAAGTGAATGTCTTAAGACAATCATTTTTTTAAACTAGCAACTTGCATACAGTGTAGCCAGGCACACACACTCATAAACACACGCACACACACGCGCACAGCTCTCTCCCTCACACGCATACTGGTACCAACAAAGGTTTCTGAATCGTTGATTCTCATAGAGAGGGGGTACTGCACTTGCACTTTAGGGGCTGTTGTTAAACCCATACTATTTTGGCAATGTTGACATTGCCTTTTAATGTGCAAAAGAGAACCAACTGAATTCATGCAAATAAGAGGTTGAGGTAGAGGGAGAGAGCAGGGGGAGATGAATGTGTATGTAACCAGCCTGATTTAATGTGAAGGAAGATGAGAGTTAGTGCAGTTCACTTATTTTTTTGTAGCCTGACAGAATTGCAGGCTCTTGTGCAACCCCTCCCCGTCATTTTTGACAGCTTAAAGCTGTTGTCATGTGATAGGTCCTTCAATAATTTGATCTCTAAAATGGTTGCCAGCCATTGAATTGGATTGGAAACATTGTCAGAGACACCCAAATATAGATGAGTGTATGTCACACACCCAGCCATTCTCCTGAGGCTTTACCTTTCAGCCAATAAATGAAAACTTACATGGCACAACTCACTATTCCTTACAATTTCAAAAAATATATATAAGCATAAACTTGAAAGTTACTTCTTAAGCAAGTGCATATGGCTATTATAATCTGCAGTGAAATTAAGAAATCTAAAAGCTCAGGTGTTGATTGTACGGGCTGGTCATTGGCGTCAAGTATTTACACTATCACGGTGCTTTGCAGTGTGCATGGCAATGTAAAGATGCTGGTACTCGCCAGCTATTGCCACTAATCCCATTTTAAATAACCAAGCATCCAAAGTGCAACCACACCCATATCTCGCTTTTACAGGCTTTGGCTGGTCTTGGAAAATGATCCTGTTTATAATGTATGTTCTAATTTGCTACCTCCCCACCCCGCCCTCATAGTGTATTTTAGAATACAGCAAAAAACATTACACACTATCTCTGTCCTCTACAAATGCCAACAGGCTTTCCTGCGAAACAGCTTTAAAAGGCTTTGACGTAGTGACCACACAGTTTCTCACTGTTAAATACAAACTGAAGCACAAGTAGTATCCTGTTTCTGTTCTAGGACCAGCTGTTGTACATTCTAGAACATCCTGGACCAGGCATGGAGAGACCTGGAATCTAAAGCACGGCGACGTAAACTCCTCAACTTACAATACAACAGTGAAAATGTAAAGTATATATAGACAGAATTAAATAGTCCATTCATTTTAGTGCTTTTAAGCACAAACAAAAAAAAGAGCTTGGCATAAGAAAATTATGCAACTACAGTACAAGTATCGATAGATTATGTTTTGAAATGTAAAATAACCTGAACAAAAATAACATAAAAACAAATATTAGATTGCATCTACATCTACTATACATAATTTAAGTTTCCTTTTGATCCCCATCATCTCATTTAGAAAATATCTATTCATCATCAAATATCTACTCTACTAATTACATTACAGGAGTCCAGTCACAGGAAATAGAAAAATATCAAATATCACCAGTGATGATAAGAAACATGACAACCTGAACAAGCAGAAATATTGCTGTGGTAACCACCATTGTCCTTTGACATCAGTGAGCATCATTCCTCTTGTCCTCTCAGTGGCCGCCCTGAAGCCTGTGATGTTTTAGGGAGGAGAGGGAGTGGTTAACTGTGGGTTATGTGTTCGAAATGCCTTGTAAATGTCAGATGGCGGTATCCCAGAATACCGTTGTCTGGGTGGGGTATGGAGGAGGACGGATCTTCTTGGTCCCGCCGTTTTTTCCCCAGCTTGGAAGGACAGATGTATTTTCCTGCTTGCACTGACTTCGTTCCTGGTGCCTGTCCTCATTCCTGTCTGGCAGAGGAGGAGGAGGCCTCTCCAGAGATCTCTGCAAGTGCGGATGCTGTCTGGAACGGATTTCCATGCATAGGGTGCGTTTCCTCTCGATTTGCTCTAGCATAGTGGTGTCTCCACATATCCATGGCATCTGGGGCATCTGAGCAACACATTTAACATACCACGTGAAATAAATACAAATTAACTCTTTCTAGAATTTCTTTTTGATGTCATTCACAATTGACTAAGTGATCATATAACACAAAAAATGAATTCAGGGGCGGATGGGTGTGGTTTTTGATTTGATTTGGTGTAACCCAGCGTCTCACCAGTACTGATCATTTTTAATGGAGAGAATGGTAAATCCATTTATGTGTTCCCTGTGCTAGGAGCACCCTTACTCATGAACTTCACCCAACACTATGACTTAATAAATCAGTTTAAAAAAAATACAATTGATATATCTGGCAGAAGATAAAGCGTTAAACACAATGTAGATCTCTCTGAAAGTTCTGAAACCTGCTGTGGATTTCTCTTCACTGTCTTTGCAAACAATTTACTTTTTTTTTTTTAAAATAAATCTTCAGTTGTAACCACTATGTTTTAATAAACTGAAGATTTTTCACATTACTAATGAAAAATGCCTAATTAATCAGTGTTATTAATTAGTGTTTTGTTAAATAGTTAACTAGTCAATCAATTGAATAGTCAGTTAATTTAAATTGTTGAGATAAAAGAGTTAGATTTCGAATCCCCACACCAGTTTGACCAACTAGAACAAAATATCTTTAAACAGTCCAAATTGTTCCATAACAGACTAAGAAATAAGTTTTCAGGACCTATAAGAAACTGACACTTCAGGTAAAGAGACAGACAAGACAAAACAAAACAAAAGAAAGAACAAACCAGATATGCATACCTGACTTTGATGTGTCTCTGTTGCCCTCCTTTGTGGAGTTCCCACTGGGGAAGGATTAGCAGGTTTAGACGGTGAGCGGGCATACTTAGATGCTGCTTTCAGATCTACAAAGGAATAAAAAAATCACATTTAGTAGTATGCCATTTGAATAGTTATATGCATTGTCTAATGCCGCCTTAAAATTTAGGTCCTAACACTCACCATTTCCTGTTCCCATGGTCATCGGAGGGCTACCTGATGACCTTCCGTGGTGAGTGGGTGTTGTTGTTGATGAATGCTGTCCTGATATTGTGCTGCCATTCCTCTCTTGTGCTTTTGACTGGTCTGTGTTGTAATTTGCTCTGTTATCTCGTCGGGGGGTGCCATCTGATCTGTATCCTCGCTCCTTATTATCACACCTGTATTCCATTGATGAAGGGCTCTTGGTGCTCTTGATGTCAAAATGATGATGCTCTGAGCCATTCAAACTTCTGTCTTTGCTGTCCCGCCTCACTTCAAGGCCAGTTCTGCTCAGATCTTTGCTGTCCTGCCTGGATAAAGGAGGAGGAGGAAGATCTCCACTATTGTGGCAGCTTCGATCTCTCCCCTCATACCTGGATTCAGAGTTGGAACCAACTCTGTCCCTGCTGTTGCTGCTTCTGGATGCTTCTTGTCGGGGAAGGATCTCTGGTGGCTGATCTATTCTACCTTCATATTTGTGCTCCGTGTCATTCCTTTCTCTCTCTTTGCTCTCCTGTTGGGGTAACAAATCGGGACGATGGTCTTTGCTATCATGCCTGTATTCTGGTCCGGTTCTAACCCTGTCTTTGCTCTCTTGTCGGGAAAGAAGCTCAGGGGGCCTATCTCTGCTTTCGTGCTTTGAGTCCACACCATTTCTGGCTCGCTCTTTGCTATCCTGTCGGGGTAAGAGTTCAGGTGGCTGATCCAGTCTCTCTCTGCTTTCATGTCTGTAGTCTACAGGATTTCTTGCCCTTTCCTTGCTGTCTTGCCTTGGCAACAGCTCAGGTGGCTGATCAAGCAGTCTGTCTCTGTCTTTGCTCTCCTGTCTCAGCAAAGACTCCATTCCATGTCCCCCACTTCGATCTTTACTGTCTCTCCTTGGTAATAGGTCACCATTGCTAATCCCTCTGTCCTTGGAGTCTTTTCTTATCAAAGGGATTGTTTCTATGGAGCTGCTGCCCCTATCTTTGGAGTCCCGCCTCACAGGGATGGGCTCTGCATTGCTGCAGGCCTGGTCCCTGCTATCCCTGCGAACCAGCTGTGCATCTACATTGCTACAAGTACGGTCTTTACTATTTCGTCTGTGGGGCAGAGGCTCTGCATTGCTGCTTCCTCTCTCTTTGTCTTTTTCTCTGTCTTTGTCTCTGTCTTTTCTATGTGAAGACTCTTTACTGTGACGCTCCTTGGATTCACGCTTGGACTCCTTGCTGTGACTGTGACGTTCCTTGCCTTCTCGCTTTGACTCACTGTGAGACTTACTTTTGGACTCAGCTGCCAAAGAAAAGGGGGGTAAAAATAAAAAACACATAATTAGGCAAATCAATAGACATTCAGTTTTTGATGTACCTATCAAAATAAACTGGATTAAAAAACACACACACACACACAAAAATAATAATAAACAGTGGGACAAACTGTGATCATCATCAGAATCCGACCTGTTACTGCAATGCAAACAATTATCCACTAGGTGTCCCTTACTACCCATTTAAGAAGCTGTGGTAGGAGTTGTAAACCTCTGGAGTTGAAACAAAATGATTGAAAGCCATATACATATACAGTGGTGTGAAAATTGTTTGCCACCTTCCTGATTTCCTATTATTTTAACATTTGTCACACTTAAACGTTTCAGATCACCAAACAAATTTAAATATTAGACAGAGATAACACAAGCAAAGTTTTTACATGAAGGTGTTTATTATTTAGGGGGGGAAATCCAAACCTACATGGCCCTGCTTGATAAAAAAAGATTGCCCCTCCCTGTTATAAGATAAATTAACTGTGGTGTATCACATCTTTGGAAAGATGAGTTCAATTTCTCTAGCCAGTTTCTCTAGGCCTGATTACTACTGTGCCTGTTCTCAATCAAGAAATCGCTTACATAAAACCTGTCTGACAAAGTGGAGTAGACCAAAACATCCTCAAAAGTCAGACATCATGCTGCGGTCCAAGGAAATTCAGGAACAAACTGTCCACTTATGAATGGCTTAAGAAAAACAAAATGAAAACTTTGGAGTGGCCTAGTCAAAGTCCTGAAACCTGAATCCAATTGAGATGCTGTGGCATGACCCTAAAAAGGTGGTTCATGCTCCCAAACCCTCCAGTGTGGCTGAATTATAACAATTCTGGAAAAATGAGTGGGCTAAAATTCCTCTGCAGCACTTTAAAAGACTCATTGCCAATTATCACAAATACTTGATTGTAGGTTTAGGGGAAAATCACTTTTTCAAGCAGGGCCATGTAGGTTTTTGTCCTCTTAAAAATAAACAACTTCATTTAGAAACTTCATTTTATCATTTTTTTTGATGATCTTAAACATTTAAAAAACTTCATCCCACCACCGTATGGAGATATCTATCTATCTATCTATCTATCTATCTATCTATCTATCTATCTATCTATCTATCTATCTATCTATCTATCTATCTATCTATCTATCTATCTATCTATCTATCTATCTATCTATCTATCTATCTATCTATCTATCTATCTATCTTCATCTTCTATCTATCTATCGATAGAGGATCGGGGAGAGCCTGTCTCTGGATGGTTTCCGTACAAGCTTTAACCTACAATACATTGTGGAAGCATTCCGTCATGCCTGCATGCGTCATATGTGTAGTTTTATGCTGATGTGTGTAGGGGGGGGGGGGGGTGAGAGTGGGAGTAAAAGAGAGCAAGTGTGGTGATTAACCAGTTGGTAAGTGGGTCAGGGTAGCTGTTGCTGCCCCTGTTGCCTTAGAAAGGGAAAGAACAAAATGATCCTCCATTCCTTCATAACCTTCATGTTCACAACACACAACATATGTGACATTTGCACTAACTAAACCAAAAATCTCACTGATGAGAAATCAAAATGCAGTCTTTAACTAAAAGCACATTATTCAGCAGCTAATAATGACAATCTCTGGAAAAAGCAAAAAATGTATACCAGTTTGGTACATGCATGAACATGTATATCTCATTACAGTCAAAATGGCAAGAAATCATAAATTCTCTCAGCATGCACCTTCCCCATCTGCACAGCTGCTCCTGCTGCCCGATTGGCTTACATATGTGTGTGCTGATTGGACAGAAAAGGGAATCTGAAATCCTGTGATCAGGTGTAGAATAGAGTTCAGAGGCATAACATCTCTATCAGGAGCATGCATTGTAGTCTGACGTGCCCTGAGCTGTGATTGGCTGCATTACCCACGGGGAGGGAATCTGCAAATAAGAAACAGGGATTTCTCCTCCTTCCACTGTTGCTATGTTGTAGTTGCTAAGAGCACTGAGTAAGGATGGATGTGTGGATTCTTTGTAGTTTTTTTTTTTTCATGATTTATGATGTATGCATAAATGCTGTGTTTGGTGGTATTTACACTAAAGAAAACTGTTAAGCTGTTAAATTGTTGTTAAATTCTTTCAGATTGTGAAACTCAGGTATGAGGAGAGTTATGTGAAGTTGAGGGTTAAACAGCATGTCATCTTCACTGTATATGATTACATACTCCATCTGACTTTGTTACTGACTCCAGTAAAGTATGACATGCCTCTACAAAATGAATCTAAGCAGAAAAATAAAGGTTGCAATATGCTTGAGAATGAGAAGGCCAATTTGTGACTGACTGATAATGCTGCTGGCACCAGACTCAGAAATAGATCCTGCTTTTATATCTTTCTTCTTTCGTAAATTCAATTTGTGCAGCAAGGGGTTTGTTTTCTTACCCGACCGCACATATTTTGGCAGCGTCTTCCTGAGTGTGGCATAATATCTGTATTTAAATGTTGATGTTTACATATTTAAAAGTAATGCTGCCTGATGGCCTAATGCCATGGGTTGGTTTGAGAGACCTACGGCCCGCTTTAGTCTTTAATCCTCTCAGATTAAATCATACGATCTGTATCAGACTTGGCTTGGCAGGTCTAGATTAAACAAACGCAAACTGCAAAGTGCCCTGCAAACATCGTGCTGTGAAAGCGATGCATTAAATGCACAAACTCGTGATTTTGCAGGATCAAACTTGTTAACCCTAAATGTGGACTGATTAAGGAATTAAAAAGTGTTTATTTATGTTTGCTGCCAGGTTTACTGCCGCTAAATCTCTTTACACTAACACAGTGCACACTGCCCAGTGACACACTTCTGTGTTACCTCTGCTCTTCAGTTTGTTATCCTACTTTCTAGTGCTGCTTTCTAACTAAATCTGTCATTCTCATGAAACAAATGTGTGTACAGTAGACAGGGTGGAAAAACTGTTTAATGGGCATGTGTTTGCAACAAGGGCGTAGATTTGGCATGGACGGAAGGGACATGTCCCCACCAATATCCAGCGATTATTGAATTGTCCCCACCAATAATTTGATCTCTTCGAGTAAAGAAAAACAAACCCGATAGTAAGAAAAAAAACCCGATCTGTTAACGTCTCATTCACCCAGCGGTGCAGAAAGAGTTAAATTACGTTCTCTACTGGAGTCCTACCTCATGTGACAAATATGGCCAATGTGATTGGCTGTGCTTTTCAGGGAGTTTTCGAAACTAACTGCACAACAGGCAGCACTATTAGTTATCTCGGTCTCAGAGCAGCATTTCTAATTTTGATTGAAACTGTCAGAGAAAACGGCAGCCTCGAGCAAGCCAGGATATTAGTTTACAGAGGCTGTTAAAATTATATGTCTAACGTTAAAATGTTGGTGACACAATAATTTCATCCTAATGGCACTGACATATTCATAGGGTTAATTTTTGAGACAAAATATCATGAATAGTCATGATTTTGCAAATATTCCACCTTGTAGTGCAGTTTGCACAAATTGTTTTAAAAATGCACTCACCCTACAAACATCACTGATGAGTCAGGATCTGCACAAATTGACAGAAGCACTGAAGCAGCTACACATTTTATTCTTATTGTCATGTATGTCCTATTTGTCAGGTGACAGAAGAACCAACACAAAGCTCAGAGAGCAATGGTGATACAAGATCACAGGTGAAATTGGATGATGGATAGATTGATGGTTCATTACTGTATTTGAAGCACATGTGTGACTGCATGTATTTGGAATGTCTCACTGTTATTTATCAGGTGACAGAGGCAGCTCTGCCATGTTGTCGCTCGGACAGAGGTGAAGAGGCGAGGTCACAGGTGACTGACTGATGATTTGGTGCTATAGATTAACGAAAGAAGAAGGCATGTGTTTGGCTGCTTCACATAGTGGACATTGAGTTGTTGTGTGGGGCACCAGTAGTGCATGTGTGTTGCTGTAACAGTAGTTCATGTTTAGAATAAAACATCCCAGCTCACTGATTTGATCGGGGCAATAGTGTGCCTAAAATGTTGCATCATTTTGCTGAGAGATCTTTTACTTTGTGGTAATCTGAGATGAGTAGTTTTATGGACAAAACCCACCGGGTCATTCAGTGTTCCCTTAGTGCTCATGTATAAGAGATGTTGGTGCACTATAACTGAAGTAATGTTGTTAAGTCCTTAAAGTCATATTCTTCTATTGTCATGACTGTATTTGAAGCTATTTTTATTTTTGTATGATACCTGATTTATATGGAATATGGCTGAAGTAAACTAAAGCCTAAAATACTTTAGTCATTTGCTTAATAGTAATTTAACATCATATAATTCACATATAAAACTATGAATTGTAATTTTAAATGGTTTAAAAGCATGTAGAATAACATATGTAGGCAAGTATATTTCTTCTTTTTTTTTAATCAAGAAGCAAAGACGAAAAGGAAAAAAAAGAAACAGGGCACAGTTCGGTGGTTGAATCATCCGTCCCCACCAATGCCAAATCCAAATCTACGCCCTTGGTTTGCAAACTATCTACACTCATATGGAAAACAGAAAGTTTGCAATACTTTGAATTAGTATCTTTTTGTAACTACATTTCATAATCACAAGACTTACTTTCTCCTGGCTCCTTGGATTTTCTTCCACTGGAATTTTTCTTTAGCATATTCCTGCCTGTCGTAAACAGGTTGGTTAGTTCATCCAGAGGGCTGGTGGGTGTCCTTGAGCGGCCTGTTGATACATTTTGCATAGACCCATGAAGTCGTCCGACACCATCTTGAGGTGGCGAGCCTTTTCCATGCGGTGTAGCAGAAGCACTTCGGGGCAGACCCCCAGGGAATGGCATCGGAGCATCAAAGGGAGGTGTACGCATGAGGCTGAGAGGGGTGAGACAGCGACCCATGCTGACTGGCGACGGACAAGCAGAGTGGCTACGCTGATAGGAAGATGATGATGAGGATTTATAAAGGGTACAGGGCAGAGGAGGCGCAGAGGAGCGTCCAGAGACAGTGAGAGTTGGGGTGGCTGTGAGCTCCCTACGGATGTGTGCGGAGGAGGGTGGCTCGGTGGAAGAGGTGGGAGATTTGCTGTATGACTGGTTCTCCAGCATGGGCAATTTGGCTACATCTAAAGGGGTGAGGGGAGACTCATCTGAGTTAGGCGAGCACTGGGCAGGCGCTGGTGGGAACACCAACAGTGGAGGTCGATGAGTGAGTAAATTGGGGAAGGGTGCAGGAATGTCACACAGTGGAATGTTTCGAGGTGTGGAGCAGCGGCTGAGAGGCTCAGGTTCATAGGGTGCCGGGGTAGGGCACGCAGAACGACATCCTACAGGGTCGGTGCGGTACTCCATGTCATCCAGAGCTGGGTACTTCATCTCCTCGTACACAGACTCATCTGGCTCCTCATCCTCACTCTTCAAGGGTTCTCGCATTCCAACATCAATCCCACCCATCTCTATATAGACAGGTTCGTCTTCACAGTCATCAGTAGGGCTGTCATCACTTTGAGGAGGTGATGGGTTGCATTCGTTAGGGGAAGTGACATGGTGGAGGGGTTTGGAGGGGCAAACCCCACTGCCTCCATGGCTCTTAATGTAGGACTCATCAAAGGAAACACTCAGTTGTGTGTTGGGGTTCCTCTTGGGTTTGGGTGGTGGCACCCTCCTGCAGTCCTCACTGCATCCCTGAACTGCTCAAAAGGAGAGAGAAAAAAAGTCTAAGATCTAATTTGTTGAGGTATGAGTCAAATAATTATAGAGTCATATATAATAGATTACTGAATTGGGTGAAATTCAAGTTTTTGTAATCTATTTGTCATTAATTATTAATGTGGGTCAGTTGTAGGTCTATATGTGCTACTCAGCGCAATATCTTGAGTCAGATATGTGGGAATAGTTGAGGCATATACATGTTTCTAGGTCACATATATGGCAGCATGCGAGTATACTATCTGGGTCACACACACTGTTGAGCTTCTTTCTGATAGTGGTGACGTAGCTTTGCAATGCGAATCTCTTTAGATGTGGTGCGGAGAGGCATTTATACAGCTAGTACTGTAAAATACACTGCGGTACCACTACAGTAGCTTACAGAGAGTAGCCATAGCTCTATGCTCCCAACTTGCTCTGAGTCTATTTCTAGGTCAAATACTGAGATGTTTAGATAGAAGTGTCCCTCACACTGGCAGGTAGTGGGAGATGAATGTGGTTAAGAGCTGGAGTATGTCTAAAATTTTTAAAACTGCAAATTTTATACCTTAAATAATTCATGTGGCAGATGGCCGAGACACACTCCTAGTTCCAGTAACTGTATGACTCACCACCCTAACTCCATGCATACAGGCGCACAAACACACACTAAAGATGCCGACACCTTGAGAGAGGAATTAGGACTGATATGTACAGTTCACAGTTTAGGTTGTTTTTGTTTTGTTTTTCTATTTTTTTTTTTACCTTTTTTTTTTTGCAAAAAATTGGATACAGTGTATTGCACGTTTATAAAAATGTCTCTTGTTTATAATATTATTTGAGAAAAAAATGAATTCAATGTTAGGTTTATTATCCAGTGCGAGAACCAAAAGTAAAGACCACAAATTAAAACAAAACATCCAATTTTGTTCTGCTTTTTGCATGCTATACATTTAGTCACGATCATATATATAAACTAATTTGAACAGAGGATGCTTGGGTCTTTTGGGCTGGTGTTCTCTCCTAATTAACACTTGCTAATAATGTGCTAATACAAGATTTGGTTAAGCCCAAATGTGTTTTGGCATGTGCTTCTTTGGACTATGATACTGAGATTCCTGCATATGCTCCTCTCCTGTCTTTGTGTGGGCACGCATGTGTATATATGTGCGGGCAGTAATGGGCACATAATGGTGCTCCTCTTCCTCGTTTCCACAGCAGCAAATTACATTACTACACTAGCAGGTTTCCATGGTTAATGCTGAGATCTGTTTCAGCATGGATGATGAATCCACCCCTTCAAAACATCGCTCTCCTTTCTCTTCTCCTCTCTCCACTGCTCCCTCTACCCCACCTCCCCCTTGCAGCGGATGTGTTTACCCGCAGCACCCTCCCCCCTCCCGCTCCTCCTGGGGAAAACGAATCTAGGTCAATCGCTCCTCCTGAATGAATTCTACTCTGACAAGCTCCTCCCCTTACCACTAAAGCGCCAGCTACAGAGCATGCAACCCTCCCCTCAGCCAGGGACACCCCCACACTCTCAATTTGATTGGCTCAGAAGCCTTAGTTTTCAGCATCTCTGGAACCTCATTGGCCCAAGCTGCTCAGTAATGCTGGGATTGGCTGGGCTGCAGGGGGTCTTGTTTCTGTGAGATGGTTGCCGTGGTGCCCAGGAAGATCTGTGCGCACATAGTGATCCCCACCAATCTGAGCCAGGCAGGGTGACTCCCTAAACATCACGTTGGCAGCAAAGCATCCAAACTGGAATGGAGTCAATGCTCCCTGCAAACTCTAAATCTTTTTGTTATTAATGCAACCTGAAAACTCTATCAGTTTAACTTTGCAAAATGCATGTATTGTGATTTTCCCCCCCCCTGAGACAGTACTGTGCAGCTTGCATTTGTTGCAAGAAAAATTGTCTTGGGATAATAATGTTCAGTTAAATTACTCTAAACTGGTCTTACATTGACACAAGGCATATTTGAAGAGGAGTTTTAAGCAAGGTTAGAACTGTCAAAGCAGTTGATGCACGGAAACAGCTTAAATTACTAACAATGTGGCAATAACCTTCTATAAGCAGCACTATTATTACTCTGCTGAGCTGAAACCTACTATGCTGAGCAAGAGATGGAGTTTGTATATAGAGCAACACCTGATGATTACATGCACAAGGATAAATAATCTCAACGTGCTCCAAAGATCTTATCATACACACACAATCACATGCATTATAAGTGACTACTTCCATCTCTGTCTCTACATGGTAGTAACCACATGCAACCTGATTTATCTGTTGGGAAGCAGAAATATGCAAACTACCATTTGCTAATTTGATAACAAGAGAAAAAAAGGACTGTGAGAATGAAAACTCAAACAAAGGTACAACCTATCCCAAACTTCTTAATTTTTCTTTGGTATTATAATGGTATTCTCAGTTTATATGGCCTGTTCATTTTGCGGTATGTTATTAAATGCATGCTAGAGTAGGTCAGCCCTCACGAAATGGAAAACCATGACCATCAGAACATATTGCAGCACAGATGTCTTTAAATATTCATTTATTATTATACATGTGCTTCAGGCTGTCATGTTTGCAATGTTGTTTAGCATAGCCAAAATATGGATATATATGATATATAATACTTTAATCACAGTTCAATCCCATATTGTATTTACACCCTTCATCTTATATCAGTTTACACCTATGGTAGGTCAGTGAAAAGCATACACTGAATAGTTAAATTTCATGTCATTGTGAGAGAAGCAATGTTGAAGAGGTCCCTGCAGTTCAGCTATATATAGTGCATCAGTCTTGTGTGAAGTGCCACCACCACTCACCGTCACATCGCTCCCCGCGGCAGGTGGACATGGGACTATGGTCCACTGCCTCAGACGACATGCTCAGCTTGGTGGCTGGGTCTCTCCTGGGCTTAGGCGGGGGCTGCTTCCGCGAAGTTGGACTTCCCACTTCCTCCTCTCCTCCACCCCCAGTGTTCCCACCACCGACCGAGTGAAGGGACTGGGAGCGTACTGAGAAGCCCTGCCCACAGGCGATAGGGTGCAGGTGGGGCACAGGCATGCGTTCCTGGGGGTCTGGCATGGTATTTAAGCCCATACGCAAGTGCTTGCCCTCAGTTGCTATCTCCTCACCTGATCTGAAACAGCGAAAGAGGAAGGACAAAGAGAAGGGTTAAGAGATCAGAATGAATAAATGTGGAATGCAAAGAATAAAAAAGATAAAGACACAGAAATACAGACATTCCACAATCCAACACATTACAATCAAACGTCTTTCATTTGGTCGTATGCGCACGTAGGTATGTGCATTTCATTGTGTGCAGGTGGTCAAAATGACAAGAGCACTAAGTTAACAATAACAGATGTGTTAGTGCCATTGACAGGATGGCTTCTTTCAGGGCAAAGCATTGATTTGAGTTTAACCCTGGATATGACTGATAACCCTCACACAAGCACACACAATCAATCCCTTTAAACGGATGATTGGGCTGAATGGAGTGTTAATGATGTCTGAGTGTTGTGCAATAATGGCGTGAAGGGAAGTGTGTGCTTGAGTGTAAATGGGTGAGTAAATGAGTTCAAGATCTGACTGTGTTTTAGCATCATATTAAAGAGACAGCAGAACTAAACTTCATTTCAGAGATTCATCTATTTGAAAAATCTCACATTTGCATCTGTGACATTGTCAACCATGCATGTTGGTATGGATGTATGTGGGGGTGACCTCTCAGCCTGTTACTTTGCTGACTATGACTCCCTCTCTGGCCAGCTGCTGAACAGAAGGTGCTCAGTGGGTTGGGTTCATTGGTCAGGGGCTTAACTTTGCCTAGCAACAGGGTGCCCATAGAAACCAGACACAAAACCAGCTGCCACTGCACAACAATAATAAAGCACACGTGCACACCATAAGCACATGATAACCGCAGCAGGGTTTGTTTTAATAGTATACTGCTGATATAAGTTTAAAAAAGGGACCTGCAGAAACATGTAGAGGCACAGAATGAACAAACCCAGAAGTTAAAAATCACAAGTTTATGTAAATAACTATAATATATATATATATGGAAAAAAAAACATCAATGAAGAAATTATAAATTCTTTATCAACAAGATTCAGCCACAGGTGTTTTGGGCATGCATCTGCTGTGACGTGCACTTTTATATACATTGGTTGGTAGTGTGGGGGTGGCTGGGTGTGACTGGAGTACTGGTGCCTGGGTTATTTATAGGATATTTGCCCAGTGATTGGCTAGAGGACAGACCACAGGTGCAGCAGGCGCAGTTGGGGTTGATTTGTTTTTGAGCAGCTCTGGTTGTCTCACTGTGACACCATGGGTTGGCAAAACAAGGCACCCCCCAAAAAACAAACAAACAAACAACCCCCCCCCCAAAAAAAAACCCCAAAACAAAACAAAAACAAAAAAACAAACACTTACTAAATGACATACTGAGAAATAAGGAAGGAAAAACGTCTGTTTGTGTCTGCATGCACGTGTGCACAAAGGGCAGGGCAGTCGTTGGGAATTTGCATGCATATGCAAAAATAAGTAAATGCGTGTGCATCTGTGTGTGTGCGTGTGTGTGCATGAATGTTGGATAAGGGTCGTTTTGAAGACTCTTAGACATTTAAATGGATTTGTATGTCTGTGACTGTGTGGATAACTTTTTTCCCTCTGATGAAATACAATAAAAGAAAACCAGAGTGAGAGTGTGCTAGGCAGGAAGGCCCGCCTTACTCAAACCAAACGTGCTGATTTGATTGGCCTATGGCTGCTCCAGCTGTTACCAGGCAGAACCCAACTCCTGCAACTGAGCTCACACTTAATCTCTCTTTAACATTTCCCCCCCCATTTTCCCCCCAACTCTAAAACACACTTGTTCTAACAAGCTCTTTTTTCCTTTACACGATCACACTGTCAGTTTGCTCTTTCCAACCCTTTCTCGTAAATAATAATAATATAAATAATAATATATTCCCTTTTCCAGTTGTTCATGCCCATGCACGCACATAGTACGCAGGATGCACACACAAATTCTTACACTCTCACAGTCATTCACTTACTGTAAAAAAATGGGTCGTCTCATTGACCTACTTATAGGTCTCATAAAAAATCCAACTATTTTTTGTCTCTTTCTCCAGTGACTGTGAATTAATGTTTTAGGTTTGGCAACACCTAAAAGAACGTGAACAGCAGATGACACTTTCCTCAGGTGTCACCCTGTCCCATTCACCAAAGTTACAGTACAGGACTGCATAACAATGAGGACATTGAGATCTTGCTGGTAAGTTAAAAATAGAGGCAAAGAAAGATTTCTGAATTTTCTCTAAAAATGCCACTTTGTTTTTCTAATGCCAGCGGTGTAAAGTTGAGCTTTGATCATGCAAGTGACGTGCCATTTGCATATCCAGTCATACTGGGAGCAAAAAAAAGAGACAGAGCTCTTTGGAGATGCATGGACCATTGAGAGAAGCATGACAGGGATCAAAGTGTTCCTGGATAAATAGGTTAAAAAGCCACATCTGGTCAGATATAAATGCTCAACTCCCCAAAAGCACCTTAATTATTTGATGAGCTGCTAAAATTGCCATCAGCTGCTAAAATACTTTGAGCCAGAAAGACTTAGAGCAAGTAAAATTATTTTTAGAATGTTTGAGAACACTGGAAAGCATAAATTACAAGTACCCAGTGTACACTCACGCTTCTTTCCGTCCTATATTACGACAAACTTTAGATTAAATTAATAGATTAGACATCATTCTAAGACCTAATAAAAAATCATATTACTCAGTATAATGCCTGATGGATATAGTTTCTTTTTATGCCATGATTGTAAAGATCTGCTCTCCGTTTTTGTGGATTGCAAATGTCCATGTTGTCACCAACAACTTTCAAAATCCCTCCAAATACCCTGGTATCATCTCCTGATAATCTAACACCCAGTGGTTCTCTAACACCCAGCAAGCAGGATTTTTCCACGCGCTAGGCACATGTTTACAGCGTGTGCCTTTTATTTAGTGAAGTTTCAGTTTCACCATGCTCAGTGCACTGCTCTAAAAAACAGTGCAGTCAGACATGCGAGTGTTCATAAAGCTGGTTAGAACCCTCCTCTCACACACACCCAGACACACACATTTCCATGTTTCCAGATGGTTTTTAAATAAAGGTGTTTCGAAACACTTACATCATCAGCCTAATTCCCACCCTCACTTCCTAACTTCCTGGGTGTTTTACTGTCCTGGCCCACCTCATTCCTTCTTAATTGTAAAAGCTTGCCATCTCAAAAATAGAGCAGTGATGACCTCCATACAAGGACAAGTCCCAAATAAGTCTAAAAGTGAAAAATTAATTATCCTCCATAGATCACAGAGTGCACTGATCCACACTTGTAAACTCCATAACATAGCAAATTAAGAAACCCTCTGGCTACTTGTCCCAATTTCCTCCTCATCCTTAAGCACGGGATACCCAAAGGCAAAGTGGTTTGGGCTCATACCACACGGGTCCAAATGCCCTTGAGCATCAAGTCCCCTGTTTCAATATCCAGCTGGCTGGACCATTTGTTGCATGTTACCCCCCCTCTTTTCCCATATTCCCTGCTTTAAATGTATTCAAAACATACTATTGAGGTTTTCATATTTGCAAGCACTTTTTTTCATCCTACCTCCTTATGGCTTCCTCCTGTTTTCTCTTCTTCTCGTTTTTTTCCTTCAGGAATATCTTGTTTCTCTCATTCCTGGCGTGGTCCAAGTTCTGAGCTACCAGGCCGTTGTAGGCTCTCAGGCCATTCTCCTCAACATATTGGAAAAAGCTGAGAGTTTCCTCCTCTTTGGAGCTCATCATTCTTCAAGTATTTCCACTGCATTCTGGGGGGCATATAAGACATATCAGTCATAATTATTCTTCTAGAAGGGTCACAAAATACAAGAGTGGGCCAGTCATGAGAAAAGATGGATTTCACAGGCCACACGTTAGTGCCACATGTTGAGTATATGTGACATTGCTGTTGATTTTGAATATGTCTGAATGTTGCTGTAGAGTAGGTGGTGGGCCTTGCATCATGTCTGGATCCAGAAGAGTATTTTCCCTGGAGGTTTGCAACATCCTTTTCTACCGTTCACTCTGCACACAGATGCACACACGCACACACAAAAAAACACACGCACATGCAAACATATACAAAAGCTCATGTGCACATGGAAAGAGCTAAGACTCACTATTTAGCAACAATTACTCATAACCTTCTGCTACAGTGTGGAACAGTAGCGGCTGCTAATTTTCTCAGTTGTGTTTGCACATTTTCTGGCTGAAATTACTGGCTTTAACCAAGCGAGTGTGTGAATGAGACTGAAAAGGGGCTTTCATCTTCTGCAGTCATAATATAGCCTGGACTCGGAAAGCATAAAACTCCTGGAAGCAATCAGATCAGCACAAATGAAACAAAACTATGAAGCATGCTTTTACATTTATAAATATCATCAATCTTGTCTCTTAAATCCTCAAATACTCTCTTCTCGAGTCCTGCCTTTTGAGTCGGTGATAACATTAATGTTCTTAATGAAAAAAGTGAGAAGAAGCCTTCTCTGTGAAATGTCGACACTTGTGCAGTTACTCAGTGATTCACTCCTAGACGGTAATTAGTTTATAAAAGCAATCGTTTGCAGCCACTTAAAGTCGAGGCACAGAACGAAGCAGATAATGATGCGATTCAGTCTGCATGTATGTTCACTTGGCTGAAAACAAGTGCAACCGCATGTAACGCAGTACATACAATGTGAAACGGTCAAATGTGAATTTCGAGAGGGCAGTGGTGGAAGAGGAGAAGACAGAGCATGTTTTTATGTAGGTCAGTGTTTTCAGATCAACCTAAGACTCATGCTTGTTTACGTGTGAGACAAGCACTGAGTGTGAGCTCGCGTGGGGAGGGGGAGGGGGCTTGTGATATCTCAATATATGTTTGCATGTGCATGTGTGTGTGTGTAGAGAGGCAAGGGGAGCAAGGGGGGTCTTGGAGGGCAGCCAAATGGAGATTGCATGGCCAACTCAGAGGCTAGCCATTGTCTGGCCATCCCTCAGCATCCATGATGCATCTCAAAACTGTTTTGCATAGGCTTTTACAGGCAAGATGAGAGGACTGATAAGAGCCAAAAGACAGGATCTCAAGAGCAAAGTTCAAACTAGGGCAAGGATGCCTGGTGTCAAGTGGTGCAGAGATGTTTTCTCCTGATAATCAGGTTTTATCACTAATGCACAGGCACAGTGTAACACCTACAGCTGCACAAATACCAATTTTTTTTCAAATCACAGTTTCTGAGGGAAAACGAAGCACACCAGTTAGAGGTACGACAATGGGAAGGCACAGTTCAAACAGTGTTTGAGCTGAATTAAGCCTGCCTGCCTAATCCCTGTAAGCCTGCAGCAGCACTCTGCACTGGAATCAACTTGTTTATCACAGTGTTTTTACCAACCAAACCTTTCTCACTGGATTGTCCTCCCTCAACTCAATGATACAAAAAGCTATTATTAATTTTTCATCTCCATAAAACCTGTCAGTTCAGTGAACATTTTCATTCTCTTTTTTTTTAAGCAAAGCTTGTTTTGCTCAGTGCCTTGCTCAGTGACATGATGCATTCTCCCTCTTTTCTGTCTTGCCCCCTATACCTCCATTTGCCCTAGTTGACATTGGGTGCAACAGTTGGAACACAGAGGTGCACTTTGCTTTAAATGATAGTGGCACACCATTTCTGTTTCTAAGCAACCATGTCACAGGAGAAGGCCAGCATGGATATTCTAGAGACACACTGTCAAGAAAGATTGCAAGGGCAAGAATCTGGTGACAACATGCATGGGTACTTGCGTATGCATATACTCACACGCACACACACAGACACACACAATCATTCTAGGACCAAGTTAAAGCTAATGTTTACTTGATGCAACACTTGGCATGTCTTTACACTTGATTTATTTTTATAGGCACTTGAGAAGGGTGCACAGTAGCATTAGACAAACAGGCATTTTTTGTCAGTGCTTTGTGGGTTTGTAGGTCAGTGCTGTGAATAAAAAAAAAGTTCTGATGCATACTTACAATAGGGTTGTGTCCTTACTGGTTTGTGGACCAATGCGAGGTCTGTCTTCCCCTGACAAGTCCACTGTACACTAATGAACTCTGAGCTATGCTGCAGCACCAGTGCACTATTCCACTTAAAGCCACATAGACTTCCATCCATTGTATGGTCCAACTGATTGGCCAGCTAGAAAGACTGCCTGTGACCCAGGATAAGGCTGGTGCCAGAAGGGAGCCGGGCCATTGGGTACCCGGCCCAGTGCTCCCTTCCCTGGGCAAAAAAGGGAGACGCGTCCGCTCCAATCCAGATGTTTCCACAGTTCAAGCCAGATGTCAGCTTCACTTCTTCAAACATCTGCACATGCTAAAGATGGAAGGAAGATGCAGCATAGCAGCTGACCGCACCCGCATACATCTCGCAAATGCACACTAACACACTCACACGCTCTGACATGAAGCTCCCACTTGCAGTTACAGACCAGGCACTCAAAGTCTTTCTAATTTCCAGAATGTCTTTCCTTCTGCTTTAACATGTCAAAGTGCTGCCCGGGTAAAAGGAATCCTTATCCACAGTGCCCTCAAGGTTCAGACCGAGGTAGAGCAAAGTGATGTGCATTTCCAGGTAAGGCATTCCCTGCCTGCTCCCTCCGTCCCGCTTAGACAGATAGGTCTGCACGCTCACACTGTGCTTAAGCAGATGACACTGGGCTTCCCAACTATAGATCACAACAAGAAGAACACGCCCACTGCCTACTGTAGCCACCTTCCACTAGAGCGTCATCCTCTGTCCCTCTTCTTTTTTTCTCTTGTGTGCTTTTCAACTCAGCTTCAAAAGCACTCATACCCCAGCCTCTTTTTGCAGTTAGTCATTTTTATGCTCTCGTCCTGTGTGTCTCGCCTGCCTTCCCTTAGCAACTGGGCTGTAACTGAATCGTGTTTTTCTGCTTTCAGCACCACGGAGAGCTCTCTCTGTCAGGGGGCGAAGGCGGGGGGTGGAGGGTTGAGTGGGTGGGCACATTCAAAGGGGGCCAAGTGGAAAGAAGGGAGGAGGGATGGGGGGGGAGGGGGGGGAGTGGGAGGAGTCACCAGGTTGCCAGGGTGTGACCTCATTAGACACAACCTCCTCTCCCCCTGGCAACCGATGCGATTCCCCTCCCTGCTACCCCCTTCCTCCCTCCCTCTCTCTCTCACAGCTCGTAAACAACACCAGGACATACACACACACACATATATAAAAAAAACCCACTTGCGGTGTTGCTGTGTTGCTTTCAAGTTCATTCATTACATGTACAGTAGTCAAAACAAAGAGTAATAAATGCACGCAGGCAAGAAACAAAAAAAAAGAGAGAAAACAACAATACTTTTCCCTTTCTAATGCACACACACATTGACCTGCTGATGCAAATTTAAAATATGTTTTGCATAGAAGAACAAAACAAGCAATGCAGTGCAGAGACTTGTTCCCAGTGGCCACAAAAGATGAACGGGATGAAAACAAGGACAGAGTTGAGCCCGAGTTGCATGTTTGTTGGTGGGTGGAGGTGGGGGGTGCTGCTACTGTGACTGTTGTGCACCCCCGCTTGACTGTCTGGGGGATAAGTATTGGTTTCAGTAGCGCTGTCAGTTGTTTCAGTGGTGAGAAAGCCTGGTCTGTGGTGCATGAATCAGGGGTTAAGGGAGGGTGAGCTGTTCGAGTTGGTGGGTAGGTTGATGGTGGGGGGGGGGCTGGGTTTGCTTGGATGGATTAACACCATCGACACAAAAGGATTAGCGAGCAGAGATCTGTTGTTTTCGTCAAACCTTCCCTCCATTTCTCTTAACCCCACCACCACCACAAGCTTGGCCAGGTTGTGTTTTATATTTTGTTAGGGGTATAAAAAAAGGGGGGTTGGAGGCAACAAAATGATTTTTTCACAAACATGTGATGGTCAGGTTAGGGAGGAAGGGAAGGCTTAAAAAAAGGCCAGCAATGGAACTAATGAGTCCACCACGCTGTGCTGTGCTGACCTGCATTTGATTATCAAATTAGGCATTTGTTTTTAAGTTAATACAGGAAAAGAAAATCAGGGCAAAAAGCACTCACTTAAAACACACTTTTAGATAAATCATGCCGCATGTCCCAAATAGACAACTGCTATGCCCTCGCTTAGATAAAAATCAGCTGTCGAAAGGTAGACACCCCTTTTTCCTGACTGTTGAGAGGGATGTGGTTGACTGATCATGCACAAAGCAAGTCGCTCTATCCAGCATACGCACACATAAACATGCACATATACAAAAAGGTCACTCTGACCTTAGTGCATGGCTTTTGTGTACTTCTCAAAAGAAGTATTTAGATCCTATCGGAGCTCAATGAACACAGACTGTATGGAAATCTCAGGGGTGAATGGGTTAAACAAATTTTTCCACCACGTGCGCAGGAGTACTTTGTTTTGTGAACAGTGGAGGACACTCCCTCTGGGACAGAATGGAGGGTGAAATAGGATACAATTCCTCTAACTTTTCAGTTCATGCACGCTTACAGACACACAATGACTTGCATAAAAATGCATTAAGAATGCCTAAATAGATGCTTAAAAGCAAGTTTTACTGAATTGAAATGAAGTAAGGTGGTTAGATTGTGATAATGAATATATTATTTTTGCACTGTGGGAATAAAGAACACAATTTAAAGCTTTTGGTGTGGTTATGCTGATGTCTAGATTCCATATTAATTTTTCTTAATTTAATTTAATCTTCTCTTAACACCTTATTTTTTTCAATAATTGCAAGACTAAATATAAGGTTACATTTGCATGAGCTTAAAGTTGCTTAGGTTCAGTGGCAGTTGTTGTATGCTAAATTTTGAGGGGGAAAAAAGCTAATTAAACGAAAACAGAATTTTAAATGTGACAATAACAAAGTCAATAAATATTTCCAGTGGACACGATGCATTTTTACCCCTATTTAGTGAACAATAGATGTCCTTTGTTTGTTGTTGTTGTCAATTTAGCGCTTAGACTACATCCTCCTCATTTAGTATCAAGCCAATAAAATGCACTCAGTCATTCAGATTCAAGTCACTTGTAAAGTATATAACCTTGCCAGTTCATGTGTGTAGTGAGACATTAATGACTGTACAAACAGAGACCAATGTACCCTGCAGCAGATGCCTGGTACTCAGTTCAATCATGCTTGTAATGATGTTGCATTGATTCAGTGCTGTAACAGGCTAATGAAGAGTCTATAAAAACCATTATGCCAATCAATTAAATGTCACTGAGGAGACAGAATCATTTCAATCCTTTCCAGTGATTTATTAGGTGCTGTTTCTTGCTATCTAATACTAGAAAATGATTTCTTCTTCTCAACAGTGCGTGAGGCAGCATTCATATGCTTAAAAGGGCCTGTGATGCTTTGTGGCATTCTCTGTATTCTGTCCGCTCTGGAAGTGCCATGAAGGTGATGCTGAAGAAGGCACTGGCAAGACAGATAGTGAGACAGTGGCACTAAAGATGTCAGACTCTCATTAAAGATGCAGCATGGCTTACTTCCATTCCTCACATCTCTAAGAGAGAAATAGAGCATAAGCTTCATGCTCTGACCAGCAATCTGCAGACATCTGACCACTCCCAAATGGAGGAGAAACAGAAAATAACAGAGTAAATGTCAGTGTTTCATATAGTCTTAAAGACTTGCATGTCTTATACTATGATTTAATAGTGTGAAATTGATGCTTACTTAATTATTATAATAAACTTGCATTTGAGGAAAAAGGAAAAGAGGCGACTTCCATAAGTAAAAGTGTTTTTTTATATAAATGTTTTAACATAATTGTTTATTATAGGAGTAGAAATTATATATATATTTTTTTTACATACGGCCTTGATCCATATGTGCATACAATAATATACACCTCTTCCCATCTCCGAACATAATATATTTAGAAATGTTAAAAAGCTTTTTAGTTTGAAAGTTGTTTTTAAAAAAAAGTCTTCATCAACCTTCTTAACACTAACACAACAATTATCTGCACTTCCTCTCTCTAGAGATGTCAAGCTGAGGCATGTCTCTAACGACCACCCTCCGCACTTCCCGCTGTTCCACCAAGACAGAGAGGTGAAAATAAGAGACTGAAGACTGTAATCTCTCAAACAGGCGGTTGAGGGCTCCAATCTTGGGGGTTTAGCCCCCTGTAAGCCCCTTAAATCCCCAGTTTAGAGGGCCAGGACTGATGGGCTAAAGCCCCCACAGACGGTGTACTAGCTGCTGGTCTCAGACACAGCATGAGGACAAATGACAAACATAATTGCTGCAGCTTCCTGGTCGTTTCACATAAGTCATAAGACAGAACTGAGTTCAACGGGATCAGATACATCAGTTTTTAACACGACATGATTTGGTTGAGGTTTGGTTTCTAGTTACGGTGCACTCTACATACTAGAACATATTGTTCTTCTGTAATCACCAGCTGTTATTTATCATGTCTGTCTCATCCTAAAATGACTGTGAGAATACCAGAGGTGACAGATGACTCACTGCTCACAGCTGTGTTAGAATACAGGAGATTATTTCAGTTCAGATGTTTGTTTGTTTTTTCAAAACACACGATCGAAAATTTAAAAAAAAAAAGAAGAACAAAACATGGTATTCTCGTGCCTCCAGTTGAGCTTTTTGTTATACTGTGATACATGTTTGTAGAGAAAACCTGCGGGTAAATGGGGACTGAATGTCATCTGAAAGAGGACAAGTTAGGTGACTGGCGCCATCTGCTGTAAAAATAGCAGAAACTCATTATTTCTTACCTTTTCCCAACAACCTTTGCACTCTGCATATCTTTGTCTATCTGTGTGTAAACATCAGTGGCCAAATGTGTGTTCGTGCGTGTGTGAGTGCATAGGTGGGGAAATATTCATCTCTCACCTTTCTTGTTGTTCAGCGTTCATTACGCTAGCTTAGCAACACCTGTGTAGAGTAGTGTATGGTCCAAGCCCTCGTTTGCTTATAATCATAGCAGTCATAGCTGTCAATTTTTGTAAATAATGGCAGATTTTCAAGCCCCCCAAATCTTCTACCTCGCTTGTTTTATTGTAAGACTGTGCTACCTGCTAGCATCCTTGCAAAAACACAGCTAGTCGTGTTTATTAGCTAGCTTGAACAGGTGTTTGAGCAGTTTAGTAGCATTAATTCTGAGACTCAGCTGATTTTTGGGGGGATTTTTTTTTTGTCTGTGTTAAACTTTCACAAGCTTTGTCAATTATACATAAGGGGCGCAGGAGTATATAACTACCTGGTGAGAAACTTCATAATTCATCTTCTTGTGAACATACTTTTGCACAATTAAGAAAATATGCCATTACCTCCACTAAAGAATTTCAGAATGCAGAATTTTAATGTTATCTCCAGTAGTTGTCTCAAATTACTCCAGGTTACTTTGAGCAATACTCATACATCTGAGAACAAAGACAGACCCAAAACTGCTAAACTTGTTTATAAAATGTAATGTTTTTCATATCAGCAACTGCCTTTCACTTCAAGCAATTTCTTAGTGACAGATTATTTTTTTGTAGACATGGATGTGATTTTAATATTATTACTGCTGTTATTACTTGTAATAGTATTGTTAGTATGTTTATTGACCATGTACATAATCCATATTGAGACCTGAAGCAAATTGAGCTGGAGAGTATGGCCAAGACATACAGCTACAGCTTCCAGTTAAAAAATGTATTTATGTAGGAAGGTAGGGCATTCTAGTAATGTGTATTTGTGTTACTAGACTCTACAACGCTACTGGGGGCAGAACATGACCTCTGAATCAATAATTCTCCAGTATTTCCCTAACAGTATACCTAATTGCCAAGCAGTCTTTTGCTCTACTTTACATAGCAATGAGCCAGTGCTGTTAGTATCTATAAACTAGACAGGAAGGGTATGGTACCAGGACCATATGCTATATAGTCTGAATCTTCTCATTACTAGGGTTCATATAACTCCCCTACACAGTTGTTTAGTTCAGAACAAGTGAACTGGACTGAAGTGCAATCTTATTGTGGAACTCAGAATCGTACCTTTATTCAGGCCAACATTCAGATAACAATAAAATGATAAATAAATACAATTACTGATCAGTCTATTAGGTACCCCTTGCTGGAACCAGGTTGGACCCCTTTTTGCTTTTAGAGCTGGCTTAATTATTCATGGCGTAGATTCATCAAGGTGCTGGAAATGAAAAAGTGTAACTAATAAAACGGCAGGGGTAAAAAAAAAAGAAAAGAGAAAAAAAAAAGCCCCAAAACATCAATAAACTGAGGGAAAAAACAAGGGAATTCTCTGTTTATATACAACATTCTCTATGCTGACATGGTGTGGTCAGATCTTACAAAAAAAGTAAAGTATAAAGTCACAAATATAATTTTAGGTATTGACCTAAAACATACCATCATTTAAAGAGCTGACATTCTGTTGATGTGCACTTGTTAAAACATTTTTTAATATACTATTGGGAATTTTTTTTGTGAGTGAGCTGTTATTGATGCTCAGAAACCATAGTGACCAAATTCTTTACAGGTGCTCCCATTGAACTGTTTCTGAGGTGTCATAGTCATCACCCCCTGCGCTGCACGCCATTTGCTTTTCTTACATCAAGCTTTGAAGATGGTTTCATTGGGTGACATTTACACTGTGACTATATGCAGTCATCGGAAAAAGTAAGTACATCCCTTATTTGGTCAAGAAAACAATGGATTCAACTCCCTAAGAAGATTTTCTTTTCAATCATTTGTGCCACAAACATATTAGCAGATGTAATTATTACAGAAAAGTTTTCAGATTAAAATGAACTCCTTTCAGCTTTAGCCTTCTTCATAATTGCTCACTACAGCAGTTGTATGATTTTTTGCACATTTTTACACAACCCTAATCCAATGTGTCTCCTGCCAGGTTTAAATCAGGGAGCTTTTGTCTTTTAGGCAGATGTGTAAACCAATACATGTCCCCACACAGTCGCATGTTAAAATATATGCAATAAAAAAGTAGCTCTAACAAGCCAACACTTCATATTGCATTGTTTTCATTCCATCTAATTTTAATTTGCTATTTAGTAATAATCGACATCTTTTGTAACAGTTTTTTTGGAACACTTGATGCCACCACCACATCTACTAAACATTTCGCCAGAAGATGGCGCCAATGTAAATTAAACAAGTAAAGCTCTATCCCAGCGCTCCTTAATGCAGGTAGAATCTACTGGGAGCCAGTTGTGATACTTTCAAATTGAACAGAATGTCTGGTCATCTTTAAGCCCACATTCATTTAATTTTCTGTGTGTCTTAAAGATATTATGCTGGTGAGAGGTCCATTTAGCCTAAATATTACCCTAAGTCTAGTGTGCTAGAGCACTGATAGCAAGTGGCATCTTAAATATTTTACTATTAAGGATTTAGAATGTCATAAGGGATAGAGACGCTTCGATCTGCTGTAGCAGTGTTGAAGTGAGTTTCAGTAAGGGCACTTAGCTGAAGTAAAATGCAAGGGAGGGGAAAGTGCGCAAGGCTTTGGAAATAGGCATGCAGGCAGTAGACCAATGCAAAGTGTTAAGCGCGGGACAGAGAGGGTTTAGCCCACACCACTCTTCCTCTGTCCAGGAGAAGACCCCGAATCTCTGCTGTGAGGCGGTCACACTCACCAATAATGTGAAAACCAGACGGAGAAGTTTGTCAGATGTTTAAACTAATCGTCGCTTCATTAGACACACGTACCGTCTTTTTTTCTTCTTCTTCCCAACCTTGTCACACAGTTTACAGTCAGGTTACAGTACGCTATCCACGAGGATACCTGGTGTGAGATGCGGCAATGTCGCGAGGAATATGCCCACGCGTAAACTCTGTCGGATGCTTTTGGATTTTGTCGCTGCTCACGTTTGCGGTGAAAGTGATCAACGTGGACACGTACAGCTGTTATGAAGTGAGGACCGCTTTCCAGCAGGTCGGGCCGCTGAACCGGGTACCGGAGACACCTGTCACAGGTGAGCGAGTGGGTTTGGCACCCATGGCGTGGAGCACTTTGGCTAAAGCGCACTATGTGCGTCTGATAGCTTTCCAGAAGCATTTTAGTCTTAAAACGAGTGAAGTCATAACACTAAAGCAAACGCCATACTTAAAAGGTGTAGATGATGTCATGTTAAATCAGCCCAGGATTTGACTTTAATTTAAAAAATAAATAAATAAAAGTCCTTTAATGAATGGGCTCCTGATATCGATTACATTGCTCTTATACTATGCGAATGTGGATCACTGTGAATGGCCTTATAAGAGTTAAAAGTTCACTGAGGTGAAAGAAGATATTGCATCTGTCTTGTTTTTACCATATTGGTCATATTAGATGGAGAATTTTGAAATTGTTTCGACCAGAGCATGTGTATATAATAATACGATGGACTGCGTGTCCACTTTCCTAGGATGATTTCTGTTCTAAACAGTGTAGCATACCGACAAATCTGACATGATCTTAAAGTGAGTGAAGTCTGTCTGAACATGTTTGTCTGTTCTTTGAAGTCAAATATGTCTGTCATCTTGCATTCTTGCGTTTGTGTTTTCTTTATAAATCATATCTCTCAGCTATTATGTACACATTTAAGCTATTCATATATGTGTGAGTCTTGTCTGATATTAATTGGTCTAATATTATCAAATTTGCAGGTTCACGTGCCATCCAGCTGAGACAGGGTTTGTGAGCTACAACAGATCGAGTGTGACGCAAATAGTATCATATGATGAGGACAGTGAAAATAGTGATTGATTTGAAATCTCCTGGTTTCTTTGCAATTATTAAAGATTGACGCACACAAACTTAGAGCGTTTTATATGAATAATCTCTCTACATAGCTACAGCAGTGCTTGGAAACTGTTTTAAAAGCCTTAAAGGTTTTGGGGTCTGTGCTTTCCTCCTGCAAAAAAATAATAGAAAAACGAAAAGAGTTATTTTATGAGGATAAACATCAGTTCAATCTTTTCTTGGAGACATTTATAAACCAGTTTAGACATTAGTCCTGCTGTGGTAATTTTGCTTTTTTGGTAGTAATACTGTGATACGTTGTCACTATTAAATAAGGATGGTGTCAGTTTTAAGATGGAGCAAATTAGTGGCCAGTGACTATATGCAGTCACTGGCCACTATATTAGTTACACTTTGCCTTCACAATGCCTTAATTATGCATAACACAGATTCAGCAAGTTGCTGAAACATTCCTCAGGGATTTTTAAAATTGTTTTAATGCTGATAGCCGTTTCCTTTTTTGTTTTCTTTAGGTCACGAGCAGTTGTCCAAGCATTTCACTACATATCGTACTGTGTATGACTGTGTACGTGACAAATAAAATTTGAATTTGAATTTGAATTTGATATGATAGCATCACACAGTTGCGACCCATCCATGATGAGAATTTCCTGTTGTGCCACAGCTCAAAGGCGCTCTAAGGGCTGAGATCTGGTAACTGTGGAGGCCATTGATAGGGTGTTCTTGTCTAATATTTTCATGTGTGTGCGGGTGCACGGGTATGTTGGTATGGGTATATATATATTTTTGTAGGTTGTGTATCCTTGAGGTGAAAATGTGTATATGTGCGTATGTGTATATACGTATGTATGGATAGACAGAAACATATATGTATATATTAAAAAAAAAAAAAAAAAAAAAAATTACACATGACATATAATGTAATTACAAGGAGGTATTTTTGTAGTCTATTGATACTATATAGTGGAAAAGGGGTGGGATTAAATAAGCTTATGCTTCTTCCTGCTCCTTTTTGAACATGAACTTTATTTGGAGTTGTGGTTGCTCGTTTTCCTTTTGTTTTGCTTTGTTCATTTGTCTCTTTTAATTCTATTTTGTTGTACTTTTTCAACATGTTCAAAATAAAGATTCAATCAATCAATCAATCAATCATTTGAGTGCAGTGAACTCACTGGCATGCTCCAGAAACCAGGTTGAGGTGATCTCAGCTTTGTGACATGTTGCATTTTACTATTAGACCCACATCATTACACCAACACCAGCCTAATATAAGGCAGATTTGATTTGACCAATTCTGAAAGACTTCTGTTTTTTTAATTTTGGTGGGCGTGGGTGAATTATAGGCTCAGTTTTCTTTACTTAGCTGGCAGGAGTGGCACCTGGTGTGATCTTCTGCTTCTGTGCTATGCTTTCAGATATGCTCTTCTCTTTATCTTGGTTGTAAACAGTGGTTATTTGAGTTGCCATTGCCTTCCTATCATTTTGAAGCAGTAGGGCCATTCTAATCCAGATAGCTGCCACACACTGGATCCTTTCTCTTTTTCAGACCTTTCTCTGTAAACCCCAGAGATGGTTGTGTGGGAAAATCCCAGTAGATCAGCAATTTCTGAAATACTCAGTCCAGCCCATCTGGCACCAACAACCATGCCACGTTCAAGTCACTTAAATCACCTTTCTTTCTCCTTTCTGCTCAGTTTGTCTTGACCATGCTTAAATACACAGAGTTGCAGAAGAATGTGGCTGCTAAATGCATATATTTTAATTCAACAAAGCAATCTCCTACGTTTAACAGTCATCAGTATGTCCTTTTCACCCTATTCTACTCTTTTTTTGTGTGTGTTATGTTATTGGTACTGTTATTATTACTAAAACATTTGATGTATGTCTGCTGCATGAGGCATTTTTATCTTGTCACTGCAAAAATCAGTTATGTTATTGGACCAGAGGTGATCATTATTTGGCATTCAATGTCTGTATATTGCTGCAGGCCAGAATGCTCAGTGCAGTAGTCACATGCAGGTTGGTGGCAGCTTAAGTATCAACCAGTTAGAGTCTGCATGCTGTAACTGGGAGAAGTGCAACTGATAGCTGAGTGGTAAACATACCAAGAGGTGCATCCAAACCACTCGATATGTTTGTTTAGTAGGGTGTCACTATTAGCAACAGAGAATATTCCTTTGCAAGCAGTAGTTAGCGCTTAATGACAACGAAAGGACCTTCCAAGCACGTCAGCAGTCTGAGACAAGACTTCTGTCACAAACTTTTGCACGCTCAGCTTCTCAAAGAAGCTACATAAATATCTCATTCTGCCACCTGAGAATAAAAGATGTTACACAGAGCGATGCGATGGTATGAAATGGTCTTTCTTCTTAACTGTAACAGTTTTATTTTTGCAGAATGAGGCAGTTGTAACTCCTTAGTCTGGACCATAAGTTAATAAAACATTGCTTTAGTTTCACTGTTGCATTTTGGGCTTACAGCTTGTTTTTCTTTTCTTTTTTTCTTTGAGTGGGTGTTTTGGGTTAGATGCAGTCTTGTCTTCAAAGTGCTCACCAATGGATGGGGTTGTCAGAGTGTAAGATCTGGTGTATATGTGTGTATGTGTACACAATTATGCTACTCTGCTTCAGTTCTCAGATGAAACGCCAACAAAAGCAACGCTTGAAATTTGAAGTGGCAAGACTTCAGTGCTTTTCACAGTCTGATATTTGTTTTAGGATACAGTGCTGCATTTCATGTGTGGTGAACTGATTTCTCACAAAGTGGCAGGAGTGTGGCAGCCAGAGGTCCGTCCAATTGAATGATCCCGTTTCAGATAGATGTACTTTACAGTAGAGATGTTTTCTGCAGATTTGTTTAGTCTGTATTTCTTGTTTTCAAGGACAGCACAAGTGAATTAAGTTGTGGCGTAAGAAGGACTCATATTCTTTAATTATGAAATTAAAACTGCATTGATGAAGCAATAATTCTGTGTAAAACCCAAGTGAGTAATATAAGATGTAAGGACTGGCTGAATTAATTAAGGAGACTTTAAAAGAACTTTGATGTTTTCAAATTTATATTAACACCAATATGATGTTTCATTACCAAACAATTTGCTTTTTAGACAATATTTATTCCCCTGGCTACAATTTATAGTGTAAGGAGAGACTGTCTCAATGCTGGATTCATCATCAAAGGAACTTTGATAATCAGTGACATGAAGTTGCTTATCCTCTGATTTATTGCCTCTTAGGTGCAGTGGTGGAGAGCCAAACACTCCATACTGTGATTACTACGGCATGCTGATATAACCCTTTTGGAGATAGATCATTTGGAAAGTAGACAGCAAGAAGTGCTGCTCGCAGACACATAACTTGATGAATTGGGTTCCTGGATAAATTCTTTAGATATGATCAAAGTATTTTACAGCTCAGTTACCCTACCACACTCACGTTTCCCTCCCATTTTCGTATCGCCACGCTAATTCACTGAGTCATTAACAACTGTTTTAGAGAGAAAGAGAAAGTGTCTTGTGTGTTTAATGCAAAAGGGGTGAGGCCGTGTTAATAGAAAGGCGAACGGGAACTCAGTGTGTTATCACATGTCGCCACATCCTTAACCGTTTACAGTGTTAAAGGCTTTGGCAAGCTCTCAAAGTGCACCACAGTCTTTGATTGGCTCTGGCTATGTTGATTCCTTTTTTAACTTGGCTTCTCTTACTGAAGCTGTGCACACATGGAGCACACCTACTCCATACAGACTTTATTGAGCACTAGTCCATTTTCTGTCTGGCAGTTTCTCAACCATTTTTTTCCCCAAGTTGGAATGAAAATCAAACAAATAACAACATAAAAAACCCAAAATCTCCAGTTTCTTAAAACTGAGGATGTAAAATCGTAAAAATAAAAATCTTGCATGGTCTTTGATCTCTTTACTTAGATACTCCAGCCAGTGCTGTCCAGACTGAAGGTGAGATTACCCTGTCTGAGTAGGTTTTCCCATCTTATTGGATTTCAGTCTGACCCAGTCTTGTGTTTCAGATGATTGTGGTCTACGTTACCCTCCTGGCTCACTTATGTGGTGGGAGAAAATGTGATTTTATGATGTCATTTTATCTACCTCTCAAATATAACCATGTACAGTACTGTGCAAAGTCTCAAGCCACCTCACATTTCTTTATATTTTCCTAGGAAAATGGAAAATAAGTAGAGTGATTTATTAAAACATGTTAGGACATGCATGGAAATATAGTATATAAGGCAACAAGAAAGTTTTTGCAATTGCAACAAGCTTGAATATCAGTATTTAGTATGTATCAACTACTTGATTATGATCAACAGAAAAATAAACAAGCATGCCCATCTGATATTATGCTGCTTCATCAGGTTGCATCTGTTTGCCTGCCAGCCTAACATCTCTCTTTCTGCTCTGTCTGTGCCCTTTAGTGTGATTTTAGAGACTCTCACTGTAGGCTGTTCCAGATTGGGGTATGGGAAAGTTAAACATTTCATTTGAGTTTCAAAGTAGTCCAAAAATGCAGGTATGTGGCAGAGACCCTTTTGAAATGTGTTTTGGTTCAACATGGCCTATCCAAAGCATCACAAATCTGTATAGAGCAAATATCCTGAAAGTTCAGTGGATCTTGGGATTTCAAAGGGAACTAACTTCCTGAGGCAGGAGAAGGGTAACTGCATTAATTACTCACTTTCTCACTTTCTAACAAAGTTATTCTTGTTCTCAGAAAAATATTAGAAAAAAAACAGCAGTATCAGGAAACCACAAACCACCTGCTCATTAGTGCATACCAAATCCAAACATTTCCATACCATACTGAGGCGATGTGAGCTACCTTTGAATAAATTAGTACCAGAGTTGGTGCAACATATCTTCTTCTTCTAAGCATTATACTGTAGAAAACTCAAATGTGATACTTTAGTACTACATAGGCGTGGCATGTGAACAGTGGTGAACAGCAGTAGAGTTTCTTCACTCAGATGTTTTGGCTTGTTCAATGAAGGGTGCTGAGATGTTGCTGAAGGGATCATGGCTAACAAATCAAGACCCCTGAGCCATGTCATTAATGGTAAATTACCCCAGAGGTATTTGTCATCTGAGGACAATTAAGGGGATTAGAAATCAAAGTTGACGTCTAGAGGGGTGTGTTAAAGTTCAGCCAGGCAGAATGAGCAGTATGTAGATTAGGCACTAATTACAGAGCTCAGTATAATGGCCAATTGGATTGCATGTAGAATCACATAAAAAATACATACCTTCAACTTGTAGACCATGTAGAAAATCTTGCTGTATTTCTGCACCGCAGTATTCTGCGCATGTTTCTTATATAACATTCTGATTGCCTGGAAAGGCTGGTATGAGAGTTTATCAGTTCTTGTAGATTTTCAAGATATACTAAATATGCAGTTAATCAATGAATTAATTCTTTTTGGGTGGAGTGGAGGTAGTAGAGTGGTGTATAGTTTGGAGAGGCTGGCACTAATAAAAAGACAGGAAGTTAAGCTGGAATAGGCAGGGTGCTTTATTGAAACATGTGCAAACATATGTGGAAATACAGTATATAAGGCAAAAAAACCCCCAGAGTCGCCAGGTAGGAGGTTCGTGGAAGTCAAACATGCAGAGGTTGACAGAGGAAGATGATAGGGATAGGGTGAGGTGGAGGCAGATGCGCTGTGAAAGAAGTTTTTCCAGCACCCTTGCAATGTGTTTTTGATGGTACAAAGAAAATCATCAGTACATAAGTATTCATTATTCATTCATTCATTAATAAAAAATGTATTTGTACTTACAAGGGCATAGCAGTTGAAAAGGGATCACTGGTAAGTAATCAAGAATTGGAGTCACTGATTTGCAAAAGTTTGTGTAAGGAATTTAAAAAAGTAGCACTGAATTAGACAGAAACAGCATCATGAAGATGAACAAAGATTGCAAACTCATAACAAGGTTACAAAAAATTAACAATTACATAATGAAGGGTCAGTACTGAGTGACCACCACGATACTTGTGTAAAGCTGCGAGCCGTGGCTGAGATTGCAGAGACAATTGCTGTTTTATATCATAGAGGAAAAGAGAAACAAAATCTGGACCCTTACTTATTTCCCAGCAATAAAATAAATAATAAAATAAAACGGCTGTAAATCCTACAAAGTTTTTGCTAGAGTTTGTTAAGCTCAAATTTGGGTTATCTGATTCAAAATGCACTGTGACGACGTAGAGCCAAATGACAAAAAAATTATATATAGATGTGATTTTATGCGGGAATGCCTTAAAGGCAACAGCGTTGACACTGTGCAGCATATGAATCCTTCCACCTGAAGGTTTGAGACATGATTGGGAAACTGCTGTTAAGTCACCATCCTCAAGCACTTTGACAGAGCTGGGTAGTTTGCCAAGTATAATGGGGGAAATTTGCTATCGTTGCTATCAACTGTTGCTTTTTCCGAATGTGTCCTTTTGTTTTTTGACTTTGCAGAAGTTTTCATTCATGTTGTAACTGAGCAGCCTTTTAAGACCCATGTTCATTCAAGTGACCTTACCTTCAAGTGACTTAATGTTAACCAGTCACGCAGCAATGAAAGACAGAAATAGGATGGGTTTTAAAGATTTGTATGTTGGCTATACTGCAATTACAAAGGCATTATGGTTAAAACATTTTCACAAAGAAGATGAAAATTGATACATACAGTACAATATGTCCTGTATTGTAGACTTCAGTGAGTCGTGGGCCTGCGTTCACAGGTTCCATACTTCTCCTTCATGTAGAAAGCACCAAATAAATATTCAAAAAGATAAAAAAGAACAAATTCAGGAGTTGTTCGCTACGACAGGGGGGGAAAGCAGTGGCATGGGCTGATTGCAGGAAATGGCTCAGTATATTTGGTACACAGTCAGCCTGTGCTGTCTGCTGCGGTGGCTTTAAGAGTCAAAGTTTTCCTGAGTATCACTTACTCCACACAGTTACGCGCAGTGGACGAAGAAGCCAGGCTGAATTCCACTATGAGTCCCTGGATATTACTTTCATATCACAGATAACATGCAAACACAAAAGAGAGAAGGAGCCAGCCAGTGAATTGAGCAGGGTCAGGGACAGAAGAGGAGAGATGACATGCACCACATATAGGGAAATCTTAGCCTAAAAATGCAGCAAAAACAATACTTTGTCCTTTCAGAAATCTTTAAAGAAAAACTTGATGTATTTTTAATATCAAATAAGCATAAATTAAGCTTAATTCAAGTATTTCCCAGAGTAATAAATGGCACTAAAATTGTTATTGGATGTTTTATTACAGGATCAAACGCTACAAATGTTTGTGAAGCACTTCTAAAACTAACAGTTTGAGCTTTTTTTTGCATGTCATTTGTTCTATAACTCAACTGTTTGTCCACGCTAAAGAGGTCCGAACTGGGTGGAGATTTTAAAATCTATACAGTGACTGACCTATTTAATCCAAAGTGTATGAAATGAACAAACGAGTTAACTCTAAGCACATGCTTGCTCTGCTTCTTAAAGGTTGTTTACTGTAGTAGTTGCTGGATGGTTCTTAACTTTTTCATTCTCAGAAAGTTCATGACTTTTGTGCAGTGGAGGATGTCAGCTTTAAGTCAATCATTGTTGGAAGATGGGATTTGTATGTTTAAATTACCCCTCTGCAAACAAATAAATGTTAGATCAATTTGGGTCTGTTTACCCAATTTGAGCTATATATGAGCGTTTTGATTTGATTTGGGCTTTTAAAGTGATTAGAATCTCAATATTAGGCTCCATGTAATAATAGCCAGGGCCAATACAGAAGGGCTGGACTGCTACAGAGATAGAGATAATGAGCTGTAAGGGGCAGGACAGCCAGTTATGACTTCACTCATCTGGCTCTGAGATGGGAACAAATGGAGCCTCACTGGGTAATTAAGAGACACCCAGGCCTCACAAGGATATGCCAGGCAAATGGGGATGAGGGAGGGAGGGAGGAGAAGGGAAAGAGGGATTCAGAATGAAACCCTATTGTGTTTCATGGTGGGATTTGGACAGTGAGGCACTGGTCTTGTGGTCTGTCCTTAGGCCATGCTTTAGGCTCTGGTTACAACACCTGCCTCCAGCCACTCCTGTTCAGCCCTTCCCCCAGTAAAATGAGTTATCATACCAGACTTATACATTATGAAAATGGAAAATGAGCATGTGCATTTGTGCAAATAAATGTGGGAAAGGGCCGTTTCAGTGACATTGTAATTGTATTTATAAAGTATTAAAAGCACTGGTGAGAAGTAGGTAACACTGGTAGAGTACTACTGTACAAATTTCTAGTTGAACTAAACTGTGTGCTTGTAATTAAACTGTAATTAAATTGTAATTAAACTGTTCTTTTTTATTGTATTAGCTGATGAACTGGAGTATTGTGATTAGCAGGAGGTTTTTTTTATAGATGTGATTTCCCACCGTTGTTGCTTGTATTTGTGTTTGTGCTTGTGTGTAAACCTTTGTGTGTTTGCATTGCACCAGTGTACATCCTGATATGACCGATGTGCTCAGTCACATCAAATTGAGACAACAATATATTTAACAGGAAAATATTATGGCTGGAAACATGGATGATGACTTTCACTTCCTGTGCTCTGGCTCTTCTGTCTGTTAACGTTATAGCTTGTCTAAATTTGGATTGACCAAAAAAAGAGAACAGCAAATAAACTAAACCTGCTTTTTTACTTTCTTAGATGCAGATCTGTTGTTTTGTAAGCACCAAGGCCCATCCTGCTGCACCCGGAAGATGGAGGAGAGCTACCAGTTTGCTGTAAAACGGGAAACTCTCCATAACATTCAGGCCTACACCCATGAGATTAAGCATGTGATCGCTTTCCATGTCGATGCCTTCCAGGGTAAGTTCATATACAATGGGGGTCAAGCTAGGGCTGAATTGACCTGAAACTGTTTTTTATGTATAGTATAATTATTCAGCGTGTTGGTAAGTTGTTATGCTTCACCTACGTATGACATACCTGCAGCACACTGTACCTGCCACTGCATGGGACTGATAGCCCAGAGAGGCTGGCTTCTGCAAAGAATCAAGCTAGAAAACCCAGCGTTTGTTGACCTGTAACTGAACTTTATTTCCTCTACTAGAATCCAGATTAAACAATAAAATAAGCAAATATCTAAGTTTATTTGCTTGTTTCCAGGCAAGAATATTTATTTGTAAGTTTTCACTCAGATTCCCAGGACCTTGGTAACTGGCGTGCAGGCAAGTGTAACTGAGGAAATGGGCATGGTCCCACTTCTTCTCTGGGTTTGGCAGCAACAGAAATATGAAGCAGGATCACTGAGGGTAGACAGGAAAAGAGAGTATGGAGGTCTTTTTCTTAGCCTCTAGTGTTTTGTGGAAGATGGTCTGCTTCAGAACGGTCCAGTCCTGCTCCTGGGACAGTAAAACAATGACTGGAGTCCTTGGAAAAAGAAATTATAGTAGTTTTGAAGTAGGGTGTAACAATCCTTGAAAGTAATAGTTCTTTTTGCTTTTGTTCTTTATTTATTTATATAATTTTTGTTTGTGATGCCTCTTTGATAAATTTTTTTTTGCTGTAGATAAAAGCCTATCTTGGAAGTTAAAGGTCTTTGTGCTACACACAACTAAATCAAGCAGTGCACCAGCTTCCCAAGTTTGCCCTCCCTCCTCCACTAATTGCAATGTCATTTAAATAAAAAAAACAAATCTAAAACAGACCAGGTTTTTCCTCCAGTACAATGCCACTCGGTAGGAAACATGCCTCGGATGTTTTAGTGCTACAGGAATTTTAGTACCATGCAATTAGTTTTATATGGCCACAAACTGCTTTGATGCAGCATTGGCCAGATTTTTGATACAAAGGAAGCAAGAAACACTGCTGGTCTTGGTGTCTAATATGAAATAATGGAGTAATAACGGGTAAGGGAACGGTCCTGTACATCGATGCCATGGAAATTACTGCTCACGTTTAACTCATGTATGTCATCTGGAAAGTGTATACTCATCCACATAATGTTTCTTGAACTAAAATGAAAGCTATGTGAAATTCCACTGCTTGAACACAAAGCATTTTTATAAGTGTTTAAACGTTTCTAGAGATAAGCTCCTCTTACAGCATGCTCATAAACCAATTAAGTGAAATAGCTGTGTTTGTCCTTTTCAGGGTTATTATTATTCCTCCCTCCTTACCTCATGTCTGAGCCTTCCTCGTGAATGAAGATCAGGTGTTCAACATATCCTGAAAAGGCCAAGATGGAAAATAACAATGGAATAACAATAGAAACTGGATGGTGCCGAAAATGATGATGTCACTAGGCTTTAATTTTCAAGGCCTTCTAAGGACAGTCTCTGAGCTGTCTGAGAGCCTGTAGTGGAATGTGAAGTAGCCGGTGCCTCATATACTGAAGTAACAAGAATATGAATTTGTCTGATAACATTGGTGCTGTTATTTAAACTCTAAATGATAGGAAATTGTTTGTGGATCACCTTTTCCTCCTATTTCGTTTTGTTTGCTCTCAGCTTATATTCAGGTGTGTGCAGCAAATCTCACGACGGGTGCAGTGTCTGAGTGTTTTTTTACACTGTTGTTCATATTATTTGAACTCAAAGCTCTCATGCTGATTGGTAAGGTTAGCCAAAAGGATATGCACACTGGAAGTTACATGGGGGTGTGTGAGGAGTGTGTCTGCGTGTATATGTGCTTTCGTTGGACATCGTTTGTTTTGACAGCCTTAAATTTCCTACTGTGCTTTGTCTTATGTGGGAGTTGCCATGTCATGAGTATGACCCCCTAAATGCAGACCACATGTGCGCTTGTGTTCCTGTAATAATGTGAATAAACAGGTTTGCTTGCTAGCTTCAAAATCTTGAAAATATACAATTAACCTTAGCTATAGCTCTTCCACCTCATCATACCAGTAAAACCCACAGCCCTAAAACCCACAGCCAGGTTATTAATTTTCAGGCATCAGCCCCTCTCTTCCTTATCATTCATTCTTCCTAACATTAAACCTCCCACAGGATCCTCACAGATACACCTAGGTCAGCTCACTACTCTCCCTCTCTCAACCATAGCACAAACAGTCATAGTCTAATCCATGTCATAGCTGATAAGGAATGGTCATTGGGCACTGATGGTTGGTAGGTGTGAACCACAGAGCCCGCTCTAAGCTCGGTCAGCTTAAAATTGCCATCAAGGGCTTTCGGCTGTCACCCTGCCATAGCCAATCAGATCTGGCGTGATCTCGCTTGGAAACTTTTCTGTGGCCTAATGTTTTCTTGCTTGTTGTAAAAGGATTCTTACTAGGATTTTAGTAGATTCTTGTTCAGGGAACTCTTGTTTGCAAGCTGTTGAAAAGGAAAATGAATTTCATGTGTTTGTTTGTCTGTGTGTGTGGTGTCTGCGTGTGTGTGAGAGTGTGAACGACAGGTGGGAATGATGAGCAAGAGAGTAGGTATCTGGGTATATAGTCACGAGGCTGGGATGGCAGATGTCAGGAAAATGCTGACACTTTTGATCACTAGTGACACCGATATGAGAGGGGGGGGCCTGACTCACAGCTAAAGGCCATTAATGTTTGTGTAATATAGAAATTTTGAACATGTGTATATTACATGTGCAGGATATTGTGTGTCTGTGTGTGAGCATATACATATGCACCAAAGACATGTAAGCATGTACAATATTTACCACCTTCACTAGACACTGTGGCCACCTTGAGGCTCAAGTTGTCCTCACAAGACTTGACAAATACTTTTTCAGAGAAATGTACTCTCTTGGCTTAAATATCATACAAAGTGAGTGCACTACATTTGAAACTTTGCAGTACATGCCCTTTGAGGACAAGGAGTTAATTTGAGAAAGAGTGACAGGGACTGAAAACCACGCCATATAAAGAACGATTACTTTTCTCACTGAGGTGGCATAATTAGCTGATCCTTGTTTCATCATCCAGGAACTCTCCAGACGCCTGGCAGGCTATGCGTGTGCTTCTGTGTGCGTGTGTGTGCGCGTGTATTTCTGTACATGAATTTCAGACCCAATGTGATCGAAAACCACAATCGAAGACTTGAAGATACTTGAAGGCCTCGGCTTTTAAAGGCAGAATGCAGAATAAGAAGACAAACTAATGGGGGGAATAGATAATGGGAATGCACAATAATAAGTGAGTCACTGTGAGATTGTTTGTCTTCCCAGGTGGCTTAGTTCTGCCTACAGTAATTGTCCCCCTGCCTTTTGGGAATTTACAGCTCTTCTAATTGCCTTTTTAGACAGTAGTTTCCATGTTAGTTGCTCTTTGCACTCACAACCCCATGCCTCTCATTTCCTCTCTCTCAGCACTGACAGGCAAACAAGAATACCTAGCCTGAAGCGTTTTAGTTTAATTAAAAAGTTTGCTTAATGCTTTCTTTATTTTAACTGTCAGAATCATCCTGGGTGGCCCACACAACGCAGCCTTTGTTGAGCCAACAGGTTCATTTATTGCATGTATTTGATTTGATTTATTGCTTTTGCATATGATTGGAAGAGTGAGTCACTTGACTGCTACATCCTGTTTTCAAGCATCGTTTATCCATCAGATTCAGGTCCCTCTATCTTTATTGCAATCTCTGGATTTGTCTGCAATGTCTTTCACTAATTTTATCCCGTCCTCTCTCACATCATCATTTTTGTTCTCTCACTTCACGTCTGCGTGTATATTTCTCTGCAGATGTTTTAAACGACAGGGTTATTGCTCTAGAGGCTGACGTTTGGACACAGAATGACATTGCTCGGCGCTATGAGCTCATGCTCAAATTAGGGAGGATATCCGGAATCGGTCCCTACATGTCTCATTTAGTCTACAGGGTGGAGGGAGACTGTGTTTATGGACTTAACATTGGAGCAAATGCACTGTGTCTTTCGAAGTGCGTGTGTACTAAGCGTGTTTCTATTGCAATGCCTTTCTAGTCTCCTGAGTAAACATGACACATGAGGACAGGATGCAAGAAGGATGCTTTCAGAGTTTGGAGAACTCGGCCTCACTGGGGAAAAGTGGGAAATAACAAAAGGAAAAGAGGGAGGAGCAAGGGAGAAGCTCAACGTGCCATAAAGTCTTGAAGTTGGGCTCAAATCTGTCCTAATTACCTCTGCTTTTCATTTGCCCTTCTCACCTCATGAATGTGTGAGAACCCAGAGAGCAGGGACTGGGGCCTTGAAAGTGAGCAGAGAGAAATAAGATGAAGGGAGGGCTTGTTGCTAAAGGAAGGAGCACAGTGAAGTGTGCACAGGTGTGTTTGAATGTGCTTCTGTCAGGTGTCTACCTGTGGGAGAATGTATGCTTTTAATGCATATGTATGCCTTTAAAACCACTGAGTGAACAGGCCTTTTCTCTGTAGAGTCACTACGTGCTGCTACCCTCTTGACAACTTTCCTTTTTTATCGTCCCGGGTGTCTCTCTCTCCTTCTCTCTCGCTTTCTGTGAACCGTGCTTTGTCAGCATTGGTTGCTTAACAAGAGCATGCTGGGCCCAAGTGGGCAGCGTGCCAGTATCTTGAACTTGCTGGCTGGCATGTGTGCTGCAGAGCGCTCTCATGTCTTAAAGATAACATGGCTGCCAACAGTGCACTCTGCAAAATAGAACCATAACCATAAACACATCTCTGTTCTCCGCTGTCATATTTAATCCAAAAGTCTTCTTTTGTTTTTCTTCATTAGCCACCATCTTCCTCAGCAAGCACGCATGCATCACAATATTAGATTGAATGCCTAAGCAAATACCATAGCGGTCTAGATATCTGTCCAGCCTTGTGCCAAGTTCTATTGCAATGATTAGAAGGAACCTTGGATAAATATCCAATTTTTTCCCCTTCTCACAAATTATTTTCTGAGGCTGCTTAATAAATACTGTTTCCTACATTCCTGTTAGAAATAGTTGTGAGGCTATTGGTAAGACTAAGAGCACAATAAGCATCACACTCAGGAAATTACTTGATAATAAGACAAAGTCATATTTCCCAGTGCTTGTTACCAGTCCAAGACAGTTTGGCTTTTCTGGAACAGATTCTGTCTGGCTGGCTGATAGGATTCATACTCTGCTGCTGATAGGTTCAGCCTGGCTTTTTCTTATGTTATTTTCTTATGTCTCACTCAGCTGCACTCATGCTTCACTGGCTGATGTGTGTGTGTGTGTGTGTGTGTGTGTGTGTGTGTGTGTGTGTGTGTGTGTGTGTGTGTGTGTGTGTGTGTGTGAGAGAGAGAGAGAGATGTAGTTTTTTTTCAGACATGGGATAACTCACATTGCTGAGGCATAGGTCACTTCTATGTTACGTTTCACATGACTTCATTCAGACATAATCAAAGTGACAGAGTGGACCGTACTGTGGCATCTGATGCTGTGAGGGTCAAGGTTGTCAAGAAAAGAAGACACATCCTGCTTAGGATTTTCTGAAGACCTTAGTCTGAGACGTCAAGATTCATGCTCAGAGTCTGAGACCCACGAGTTACCTTCCACATTGCCATCTGTGTAGCCTGCTTGCTTTTTCATAAATGCTGTCTTCATAAACTCTCTTCACATTAATGCATACCCCCTCTCTTTTCAAGTCACTGTCCGTCTCAGCCAAAAGCCTCCAGAGTTCCTAAGAAACTGTTGAGCTATTGAGGAATTTTGGGTGTGGGGTCATAATCTTGCACGACCCCACATGTCCATGTCTACACTAAAAACAATATTTATGCCCAAAATGTGTACTTTAAGTAATTTGATTGTAAATTTTCCATGTAATTTTGCAACATTAATACAGTACAATATGTTAAATTTAATGGGATAGGTTAAATGAAATGTGCGGGATTAGTATATATTCAGTGTAAACTCAGCATATTTCACTCAATGATTAATTATTTGAATAAATAGACCTTTGATTTTATATATTTCAGCTACATTTTATCGAGAATTATTGCTTCATGTTTATAAGGGCCAAGAATCATTTTTTGAATGCATCTGTTAATGTAACTGCTTGTACAGTGGTTGCTAAATGTTTCTAGATCTGACCTAGTAAGGTTGCTTACACAAAGCTTAGATGTAGATGTGAGTACATGTGTCCTTACACAGCAGCTGTCAGTCAAAATGTTTTTGAGAAAATGCCTAATAACCAGAACCCTTACCACAGCGGTTTAATATCTCTGAGGACGAGGAGATATTTTTGAGGGAGATTAATGTGGATTCGACCATAATAAGGTCATGCTGAGGCACATAAGGGGATATTGGTGAGCTTGGGGGAATGGCGTGTTGTACTTTGCAAATTGGCCAGACTTCCTGTGAAGGAGAGCTGTTTTCAGCCAGTACCTGTGGGAGAATGTATGCTTTTAATGCATAAGTGGATCAACATTGTGATCAGCATATGCCTCTGTAGTATGACTCACATGTTTGCTTCAGCCCAAATTTGGTTGGACTTAGCTGTCTTTCTCTTGTGCCTCTTTTCCAGCTGGGTGTGGGAATGATTTAGCAGATCACTTCCACATTCAAGTCAAGTCATTTTGCTCATTACACCCTGTCATAGACACTCTGCTTCTTCTGTTTCCTTTTTGCCTCTGTGGCTTCTTTGTACCATTAACGAGTCCCCACAGTGGGATTTAGTCACAAATTCCCAGGTCATTCATCCATTGTATTAGGGGAGGAGTTGCAGTAAATGATGAAAATGGTCTTCTGACTCTCTCCAGCTGTGTCCTCTTTATATGATCAGTGATAGATTGTATCTGCTGCATTGTAAGCCAAGATGAACACAGGTTTAAGCCTTTAAGTCAAGCACAGTGCAGTCTATCATTGGTAAACTGTCACCACTTTGGGTTTTGGGATTGTGATGGGAATTTGCCCTTTAACATGAAATTTCCCACTCGTGGGACTAATAAAGGTATCTTATCTTATCTTAAGAAATATTGTTTTGCGTAGGTCTTGATTATTTAGTATCATCCTTTTGTTTATTGTAGTCAGAAAATACAAGCATTTTATTTTGTTTTCATAGCGTACTGGACTTAGACATTTATACAGACCAGTTTTGGCCCCTAATTTAAACAATACGCTTGCACCTTCCTGTATGCCTGATTTATGAAAAAACTGATAAATGAAAACAGAGGCCACACCTGCTTAGAAAAGTGGAAAATTCTTTATTAGAGTCCCTTTCATCTTGGATTTGTTTAACACCTCAGTCCGTTTAAGGGTCTGTTTCATGTTAATCATATGTTAGCCTAAATGTTTCCTTTCATTTTTTTATGAATATCTGGAGTCCAGTCTCTTTCCCTGGCTGTCTCTAGTTTAGTCTTCATCAGTTTCCACTTAAGTAATGGTTTATTACCTGGACATATTTAAAATTTGTCACAAACTACAGAGAGTCATGCATTTAGTTAGGTTTAGCTAGGCACTTTTGTTCAATTTACCTGTGTATGTAAAAAGGCATCGCCGGCTAATTTGAGGTTGCACCGGACCTATATTCTTCTGCAAATGGAATCATTTCACTACTTAATTTTTGGCAATAAAACATTAAGTTCTATAATATTGTAAGTGCAATACGGTTATGCAAATTTTTGATTGTCAATGCAAACTGTTTCTGTGTATTGTGATTGCTCAAGGCATACTGCCAAGTAGGGCAGGGCAATATGGCCAAAAATACTCATCATGATATATATTTGAAAATTTGCGATAACGATATAACTGACAATATATTTGACGCAGGACAAATTACTTTACAACTCCACAACTTTATTAGTGCAAAAAAAAAAACAAACAATCAATGTATTTTCACTTAAACAAGCAGGTGTTTTTTTATGTGCATTAAAGTTATATAAAAATGTAACAGTGCAAATGCAAATTCCTTGCTGACAGTTTAATCAAAAGGCATTTCCAGTGGAAATTGGCCAACATATCCTCAGCATAACCATATATAATATCCACAAAACTTAAAAAGACCTTATACACAAACAATACGGTAATATTATGTTGAAGCACCGTAGGTATTACGAGGCTCCTGACTACGGTAGCTGCAATGCTCTGACAATCCATCAAGCGGTGCGGGTTCATAGCTTAGCAAAGTCGTACTAAAACAATTTTTGACAGATTTTTAAGCGCCGTGTGCGACATAAAATCGGTTCGGTAATAACGGTAATAACGGTAATAACGACAGCCCACTTGCATGCTCTACCAAAAAAAGTGCATTGGTGTGTATCTGCCAAACCAGTCCCACACCACTGAAGTTGCAGCATTTTTACAAACTTGAACCAAAATTAGCAA
>NW_024582364.1:450926-468568 GCF_018398535.1 Haplochromis burtoni | reverse complement strand
ACATTCTTGATTTTTAGTTCACAAACACTTCCTGTAATGACTAACTACTCCTGACAGTTTGGAGATGTTAGCTCTTTATACAGTAAAGTTACTGTACTGTTTTTGAACCCATTTTGTACAGAGAGGCATTTTTTTTGAAAAATGTATTGATAGCAATGTTGAATATTATTACACAGGAAAAAAACAACTACACATAAAATAATTACACCGTGACGGCTCTGCCTTTCTAAATGGAGGGACAGTAACTGCGTGTGTATATGTAAGCGTGTAAAACCTGAAGATAGTCAGATTAACAGTAACAGTATTTTGTCTCTATCTGCCATTCTGTAATTCATCTCTTGTACCTTTGACGTTGCATGACAAACTCTGTATTCCTCGTCCACAAGTAAACAAAAAAAAGATTTTTCTTGTAAAATAAAGGGGGGGCTAGCAAAAAAAGTTTGGGAACCACTGGCATACGCCATGGAATTTTGTTTGAGTCACCACTAAATACAAAGTGAAGACTTTGAAAAAGCACCGGAGGTTTGGCAAAAACTGCACATAGAGCAGGTTTTTGCTAGTGAACTACAATAAACAGAGAATTTTAATCTTTTAGAGTTAAAGGCAATAATTTGCTGGCATGAATCCTGGGAAAGAAAAATCAGTCTTTCTATTGAATATTTGCGTATATGACCATCCCTACACCTTCTGCACTCATGCAGCCCCCTATCAGCATCCCAACCACTGTGTTCCCTAGCCTTTTCATTTCCTTTCACATCTTTAGAAAGTTTCACAATCTGAAACTTTTGTATGAACTAATGTTCTTACTGCATGGAGCAATGCTACATTTTTCACAATCTAAGCCAGAGTTAGAAAAAGTATGTCACTCGCTGGTCCTTCTCTTTTCTTTCGTCATACAGTTACTCAGAATGGATGCTGTCTAATCACTTTTCCCATGGTGTTGACTGGGTAAAATATATTTTGTTGCTATGGTCACACTTCTAGTAACACTTGCTGCATTTAGATGCGCATACTTGTAATCTATATACCAATAAATTAAAGAGAAAATGGGACATGACTAAACTCCTATGGCCCTCTTAATGGTAAGTACCAGAGGTTCTGTCCATCAATCTGTCAACAGTGTCTACCAGTGCTGACTGTCTACATTTCCCCTTTATGGTATTAGCCACTTTAGCAACCACCCCACCACTCTCCCCTCAGCCCCTCACCCACAGCTCCTGAGCTCTGTCTCCTCTGTCCCTGTCGTTCTCTCATCTGCTCATCTGCTCATTTCCCTGCAGTCGATCATGTTTCCCCTCTTTTGCCAAAGCAGAAAGCATTGCCCCCCCTCCGCCACCATTCAGTCTCCATGTTCAGTCTGCCTCCCTGCCACATTATAGGGCAGTGCACTGTGGACACTGCAGGATATGAATTTTTCATTTTTTAAATTTTTCTTTCCTTACCTATTGACACAGCAGGGTTACCATTTAGATTCCCGGAATGCTTACAGTGAAATATAAAGCCCCCACACCCCTCCCTCATTATTCCAAACGTTCACCTCCTGATAGGACAAGACAGGCAAATTGGGACTTGGAGCCAAAGGTCAGCTACATTATGTGCACATACATTTTGATTGTATATGGGCTTTCAAAGAGGTTTTTCAACTCAAAGTGTTCTTGGCAAGGGGCAGTTTTCCGATTCTTTTAGGTCAAACTTATGTGAGCAGCATGTTTGCGCCTGGTGTCTGACAGATGAGTCATGCTACCACTTTAGATTTTAGATGTATGATTTCGCTGCACAAGTATGATGAATCAACAGATTAATTCAAAGACTTATTAATAGTTTATTACCATTAAACGGGGAGATTGTGTGACACTGCAGCTCTTCCATGTAACCTAAGATGACCAGCAGTGCGTGGGCGATGATGGACCTATATACAGTATTTCTGCTAATTAAAACAAGAATATGTAATCTACACATATGTCACTATGTCACATAACTGTGTGGTGACCTGTCTGAAACCCAAGCGTGTAGGATTAAAATGCTTTGCCTGAGAACATGGTTGGTCAGGTTCAGTCAGGACTGATTGCCAAGATAGGAATGACCCACAACTCCATGGTATGAGAACAGTGTCTCCGGTCTCATTATCACGGTATTACCACATCTCCAAGCACACGGAAGCACACACACATCTACAGGGTCACATATAGATGCTTGAAAATAGACATACATAGAAGCAAATATGTAGATTCTCTCTGCTTGTGCTCGCGCAAAAATTGAAATCAGTGTCATCTGTGATACCCTGTATCTCAGGTTTTCATAATGGGATTTGGATGTAAAGTCCAATAATGGTTGTAGGGTTACAAAGTTTTTTATGCACACACACACACAAGAACTTGAGCCCTCAAGTGCACCATGCAACACTTGTTTTTATTACTGTTTATCCACCAGCTATCCCACAGTAATTAATTTTAATTGAATTATAATTATATAGCGCCACATCACAACAGCACTCACCTCAAGTCGCTTTATATAAGGTACAGACTCAATAATAATACAAAGCAAACCCAACAATCAAAGCACTTGGTGACAATGGAAAAACTCCATTTTAGGAGGAAGAAACCTCTGGCAGAAACTCAATTTGCCAGGATAACAGAACAAAGTTAGATTGCAATGCAACACCTCTACAAGCATGCCACTTCCATTATTAGATATACCCTCAGGGGACAAAATACATTTTTTGGAGTATTTTTACCTAATGCAAACATATATAATTCCATCCATCCATTGTTTTGTCCACTTGCCCAATTTAGGCACACCAGGGGGCTGGAATCTATCCCAGCTTTTAGGTTGGGAGTTGGGTTAAACCTTGAACTTAATATGTTTCCTTTTATTCTGTTTCTCTCCTGTTTATAACTGAACTGGACGTAGTATTTGTGTAGCAGATTTGGTGGAATTTTGCCCGTTATTTTACGAATTCATAATTTTCAAGAGGATACTATCAGCGGTGCAGCAACCTGAGTTTCAGTGATGTGAAGTGAACAGGCAAAAGAACTGTTAGTGAAGTGAGCACTTATGAATTAAACTATTTCAAACAGAAGGCAAACATTTGAAATGCTACCTTAACGAGCAACAGATAGTTGCTCTAACAGTTATTTATTAGAGAGTCACCCAAGGTATTCAGATGTATCCTGGAATGTCCACCAGCAACCCATTGTCTATAATCTATAAACCAATGGATGAAAGAAAGTCTGGAATTTTCAAAGACTGCTCACAGAGTCTTTAAATAATTAACAATAGCCTCTATAATGCAACAGCAGTCAATCTACTGGTCAGACAGAATAATTAACCTTTAATAATTAACATATGCACATCTTCTGCATGCGTGCATTGTGATTTAGACTGAGGAATCCATCCATACAGTAACAACTGTGTAGCAAAAGCAAGAAACGCCAGTTGTGACAAAACCATAGTGCTGTGCTTATTTTTGACTTGGTGATTGTGGCAGTTTCATAGTGACACTTTAGCTTTAATTGAGACAGTTAAACAAAGGGTTGGCGTGCAGAATGTAAAGTGGAAATAACCTCCTATGACTTAAATCCAGTATTTTAGAGAATGACCTTGGCATAGCATTTGGATGTCGTGCAATACCTTATTATAGAGTCATAAATACATTCTCAGTTTAAGCCACTGTAGGGCAAAGGCGTCTTCCTCATTGCCGCTGGCTGCTATTTTACACATTTAATACATTGTTTATTCCAAACGGAGAAGATGTCAGATTGCACCACACGGCCACAGACAAACAAGGTCTGTTCATTTGTTTCCATAGAGTTAGCGTGACAATTATGTGTTTTGAATTTCAGTGTTTTAGGACTTCCTAGCAAATTAAAGATAATTGCCTCGTAAAAAAATATCCTCCAAAATAATCCAGTAAGGCTTCATTTCCCAACAGGATCACAGATGGGAGGCTGTGACATAGTAATGATAGCCACCCACGAGTGTGTGTCTGAACTGAGTGTGGTCAAATCCAGAATTAGGTACAGTGGTTAGACAGAACAATCAAACCCCACTGAGTTCCACGCAATGCTAGTTGTGGCTTAAAAAGTGGCCTGTTTTTTGTTCTTAGTATATTTCCCAGAGCTGGAAAATGCAGAGAAGCCCACAACAGTCATGCTTGACTTATCACAGAATGAGAATCTAGATCTGTCTAACCATAGGAGACAACTTTTTAGAAAATCACAGATGAATAAAAATTTAAAAATGAGTCATGGGATCCAGTTCACACTGTATATGAAAAATCAAATGCCTGTGGAGTATGGTATAAGGCAGCTTATGCCTAAACCAGACTGTGCCTGGTCATCACTGTACCTTTCTATGGAGGCAGGTTCCTTCATGGTTCTTGCTGTTAGTGCATTAGGTCTTTTGTGGCTTCTGTTATATAAACTTCCTTTATACAAGTCTGTAGCCCTTCTCTTATCTGGTATATGCTGAGTGACAAGATGGAAGATTTGCATCTTAGTAATGAGTAGGTGAACAGTAACGTTTGAAGGTTAAATTACAGCTTATACTGAAGTTGCATTCTAGGTATAACTTATAAATTGTACCTTCAATTATGTATTGTGAATCTACAATACTCCCTGGGAGCTTATGTTTATATGACTCGCCTCCAGATTTTTGTGGCTGCATGAATATATGTGTGGGTTGTTCTACCAAGTTAATCGAGCAAAAGGCAATGATAGGTTATAACTATAACCTCTGCCCCCAGAAGGATAAGAATGAGGTAAAACACTGTGTTCCCTGCCTCGTAGCTTTGCTTAAAATCTGAACTGCTGGAATGTTTGAATAATTTAAACCGCACCTCACTGCAAGCTGTCACCCAGAGAGGTTTGAGTAGAATCATAACATAACATAGCAGTCATAACTTATCACTTATTGTTTGTCACGGGGAGTGTGGAAAGGAAGAAAGGTGGGTTTTTGTTCCAATTCTATATATTCGGACATGGACACGTTTGAAGTAAGAGCCGCAGAGAGACAGGGAAGTCCAATGAGCCCAGGGGCCAAATGAATCCAGATGTCAGAGCATGTTCATAAGGTGGAGTCGGGTTGTACGGTAGTTGTTTTTCCTTGTTTAAAAGTTCAGTCGTTTCTTTATTCCATTTTTCCTGGCAGTTTCCCACTCTCTTCCCTTTTTCTTCTTTCGTGTTCTTTCTCCGTGTCACTCTCTTGGCAAATATGAAAAGCTCTTTTAACAAGTATGGAATGTCTTAAGGATTCAGTGATCCTGTCATAAACCCACTGAATGATTTGCATCCACTTATGGGGCTGCTGAGAGCTAGAAGACATTTTTTGTTCACCTCTTGTCTTGAGAAAACTTCTGTTTTCTTATGTAGAAAAGACGCTCTGTCTCGCAGAGAGAAAGATTAAACCACGGTATTTCGGAGCATGATAATGTTATAATAACACTATGTAATGCCGTGTAATCTAAACCCGTGGTTGCATCTTGTGGTATAAATGTCCTGCGGCCATTAAGCATTGCGGCCTTGACTGGCAGGCAAGCAGGCAGACCTCACATTGATAACAACTTTGTAGACCAGGACCGGAGGCTTAGAAGACAGTGAAATGGCACTAAAACGCTGTCTTTACAACTTCTTTGGCAGTCTTGCGATTTTTTTCTTTGCCCACTCCCTCTCTTGCCTTCCTATTTTTCTTCTCTTCTACATCTCTTTTTAGCAGGACCTCTTTGAAGGCTTTTCTGACAGCTTTCAGCAAGCAATCCGGCTATAACTTGTCACCCTTTAGCTTTCCAGTCATATTACCTAACAGAGGATTTTTTCCCCATGTCTCTCGCCCTTAGTTCAATCACACATTCTTTTGTTTTCTAGGCCAATTTTATAGGCAGCAACGTTAAATGTTAGCGGGAGCAGCCCCAATCACAGTGATGTTGTTATCGGGTGTGTTACAAATGAGTTGTGCTTTTTACTGGCTTGTGGGGAGTCCCAGTGTGTCACAGACGGCGGTCATATTAGTGCAGCTGTTGAGGAGGACATGGCTGTTGTTATCCTTCTGTCTGTGAGATGGGAGGGGCTGGACACACACACACACACACATACACACACACACACACACACACACACACACACACACACACACACACACACACACACACACATATATTTGCTTTGGTGAATGAAGTCTGATGAATCAACATCCTTGTTAAGTTAACATTTTCCGGATGTTTATCAATAAATAAATAAATAAAATTAAAAGTCCAAAATGCCTCATTAATTCTTCATCTGTTATTCGTCTGTTTTCGGTCCCACATACAGTATTGTACAGGTACTGGAGACTAATGTTCTTTTCAGTGACTACTGTACATGTATATGTGTTTGTACCTACATACACGTGTGTGCATGGTTGTTGGAGTGAGAATATGTGCGTCGGCCCCCTCTTTCTCTTTTCTCAGTGTCTGTACAGTTGCTACTGTGCCTTCATGTTTGGTCATGCTTTCAAGGTGACATCACACACCAAGAGAGGAGGGTTGAGTCCGCGACATACAGACAGAAACCCACAGGAACCCACACACTTACATGGAAAAAAAATATATGGAAAGATGGTGGAAGTGAGATCATGGGCGCAGTGTAGAGTTTTGAGTCATGTAGGTGAAATAGGTTGAATAACCTTCAGATTTCAGATTGCAATATGAAATAATTGATGTTAACATTTTTTTAAGTTGCATTCAATGGGAAATCATATCAATTAGCAGAGAAAAAGTTCAACATTTTAGTAAAATGAAAAGAAAGAAAATTAATTTGGTTGCAGCTCAGCCGTAGACCTGCTAATTTGTATTAAGTATGTACTTAATAACGTAGCAGATTACAATGGTCAGCATATTATTAAATCTTTATTTCTCTCTCTGTAGAAAAGCAGAGGCATCTTTTCTAAGACATGCATACTTTGCGAATATTTTCCATAACTTTATCCAACTGCAATTCTCACCTCAACTTGATAAACATAAACCAAGCCTAACTGTTTAGTTTCCAGGGTTTTGATATGTGTTTGCAGTTGAAATGCCTTATGCAATTCCTGGTGAGCTTGTAGATCATGTAATTTAAGATTTATTGATGATAGTAATGAAATGTTATTTACTTTCCCTCTGTCTTATTTCTGTGTCTCTCTCCTTTCAGACATGTTCCAGTCCCTATTATCCTTCTCTCAAGGCCACCTGAGTTCGCTGTTGGAGGGAAGCTTCCCATCTCTGTCCCAGCAAGCACTACCCCATGTAAATCAGCTTTTTTCCTCCCTCTCCCTCTACCTCCGTGGAGGTAATGTCTCTGTGGAGGGAGAAGTCCACCATTTTTTTAACAACCTCTTCCCACTTGCATACACGCGCCTTATAAATCCAGGCGTTGAAGGCAGCATAATGGTGGGCAGTAAAATGGGTGACTGTCTCCGTATGATCCGGCCAGATATCAACCCATTTGGTAATCACGCTGTCGTCATGGCCCAGAAGCTGGCTGGGGCTTTGGGGGTTGGGCGGCAACTCAGTCTGGCCCTGGAAGAAGGTCTGGAGGTCATGAACGCAACCGAATATGCCAGACTGAGCAAGGAGTGCGTAAAGTCCCTGGTGAAGATGATGTACTGCTCCCACTGCAGAGGTCTGACGTTGATCAAGCCCTGTGGGGGCTACTGTCTGAATGTAATGCGAGGCTGCTTGGCTTGCGTGTCAGAATTGGATCAGCCTTGGAGGAGATACACTAGGTTGGTGGAGAAACTTACCCATGCCATGGCCGAGCAGCACAGTTTGGAACTGGCCATGCTGGGCGTCAGAGGGCACGTTAATGACGCCTTGCTTTATACAGAGCTTCATGGTCCACTCATTACTGCCACGGTGAGTACACACTGGTGAAACATCGATCATAGGTTTTAATGCACAAGAAAAGGCCTCCAAAACTTTTCTTCTTTTTGTTTGTTTGTTTAATATCTTTGTTTTATACATGTACCTTGGCAAAGTTTAATATATTGATTGGAAAGCTTTTGCAGCTTGCTTGTCAGTTATGACTTATTTTTTTCCAGCAGTGCAACAAAGAACCCTACACACTACATTAATGTTTCTGCTACGTTGAAACTTTTCAGAGAAAAATAATGTTTATACTGAAAAGAACTTTAGCCCCCACCAAGTTAACTGAGGCTAGAGGAATAATTTTTCAAAATGGTAAGGCAGCTAAAAATCTCCATTGTTTACATTCTGACTGTGGAAATATTGCTCATTGACTATGGTGAACCTGAGACAAAAAGTGGATAAAGCGTATGCAAGTGAGTGCACTTGCATGCTATAAATGCTACCATATGGTTTAAGCAATATGTGTGCACAAGTTAATATTGTCAACAGCATATAGAGAGTTTTATAAACTGCTGCCAGAGAAACCTGAAGCTAAACCTGTTCTTTTATGACAGCAAGCATTACAGTTAAGCTGTACCTAGTTAGGCAACTTAGCAAGTAGTACAGAGGTTATAATACATATTGAGTAGTCTTCTTTGATTATTGGTTTCAGACAAAATAGCTTTTGAATCAGGCCATTATTATCACAAGTTCAAAGCACCAGATTGTAATTGCCTAGCAACATCTGTGTAAATAATTTTTCTTTGCCTAAACTTCAAATAATATTTATCTAGAAGGTAAGAAAAACATATTTCATACTTGTAGCAATTCTGGTGACAAATGGCCAGCAGCATATTAAGTAAGTAACTTATGTGCTTCAACATGTGAAACCAGCAGTGTGGCTCTTTAGTTGTGGAGGAATACTACAAAACATAAATGGATCCATATTAATGCATAGACAGTTATAACCTGCACAGATGCTTATAACTTTCTCTGTTTGTGTGTAACAGAGGAGAGTTAGGTGCCAGGCTTAAAGACTGACCTAATAAAAATATGCGGGGAGAGAGACCAAGCTTGTATTTCATGTGTGCGTACGTGTTCCTGCTTGGTATTCATAGGGTGGCAGGCAAGCCCAGAGCAGGGGACTCAGCAGCATGAGGACAAGTGGTACAGAATTGAAAGAGTTCCAGCTAGGCCATACAATCTAGACCTAGTAAGCTGACAAAAAAAGGATCTGGATACTAGTGGCTTTCATATGTTTGAGTAAACACTCACCAAGGTTGGAGCATAAACATGAGCACCCATGTGTAAAAAGTCATCAGACACGCACCCGCACACTAAAAGGCCTACGAGTTCTACGAAATACCCATCGAACCCACTGAAAAATGTTAAACTGTGGTACAAGTGCAAAAATGTGCTTAACTAAAGTCGAGTTGAAAAAAACGAACTCTGCTTCTTTTTTGCCCAGTCAGAGTATTATATGGAGTTGTTATTAAAGGAATTATTCTGACTGTGCGGTTTAATTCTGGGATGCTGTCCCAAGCCATTTGTGGTTGCGCTTTCATTTACTCTGTTAGCTGCAGACTACATGGTCTCCAATATACGTTGCCATACAACACATTGTACATACAAACTCACACAAACGCATACACAGAGGATTGCCCAAGGATGACATTTTTAGCCCAACCTAGCAACCTAGGTCTAACACATTCCTGCTTTTATTGATATAGAGCCTAACTGTGCGTGGGTTGAAGGGAAGTGATTATAGATTTTGGTAGATCCTAGAGTTGGATTATGAGAAGTAGACACCATTAGGGAAAATATGAACAAATATGCAGTAAAACAGTTACTCTTATTGATGCAAAGAGCAGCACCAATGTTCAGTGAGGCTTTCTCAGAATACAGCTGTGTTTAATTCATCTTAAAGTTTCTCCAGATTCAGCTGTGCTTCTGAGGCCATTTGTTGAGATCATTACAAAAATGATATGGCTCATTTGACCTACAGGGAAACCTTATATCTTCATGTGTGGTTATGATGGCCAGACTAGGATAACTCTTAACACATAAAAGCATGTTTTTTCTCACACATTCATTCAGTGACTTAGTTGCTTACTAAGCTCTTTATGGTATGTATATGAGAAAATAGCAACAGTGGTCCATATTAGAACAGTTTATATGCAGGTCTACCTTATCCGCTTGTTGGTTTTACCACACCTTCTCATTACGGTCTTACGGAGGAATGATAATAGCAGACTGGGCCTTTAGATAATGGAAACAAGGGCTCGTGGGTTGATTGGAAGCTTTCCATTTACCATCGCGGCACCTCAGTAGACTGCAGAAGTTTACATAGCAAGCACTTTTTCTTTTACACTTGGCAACAATAAAATTAAGGATTATCATTGGTTTGAAAATAAAACCTCACTTTCAAAAGTTGGGATAGTAGGCAGAATATAAATAAAACTGAATTTATCGAGTTGCAAATGATTTGAAGCCTATATTTCATTGTAAATAGAACAAAGACTAAGAACTGAATGCTGCGACTGAGAAATTGGACTGTTTTTTAAATTAAAAAGTATGCTAATTACAAATTTGATAGCAACTAAAACACACATGGATCCATCCTACAACTACTTAGGTTAATTGTCAACAAGTAGTAACACAAATGATCAAACCAAAGAGGCTGAGTGTTTTAGAAGTAAAGATGAGGAGGGATTCACCCAGCTGTAAAAGGTTGTCTCATCAAATAGTTAAGCTATTTAAAAATAATCTTTATGTCTTTTTAGTTAGCTTTAAAAATGTTTTATATGATAGTTTTACTATAGTATTGTTAAAATAGAGAATCGAGATAAATCTTCAGGCAGTGCTGCATTAAAAATAGACACAGTTCTGGGGTGGATGTGGCTTCACTGGTTTAGGAATACATGTGAAAAAGGTCAGTAAATTTATTGTGTTGCTGCATCCACAAATGCAATTTAAAACTATTATGAAAAGATAAAGTCAGATATAAAGAATATCCACAAAATCCACCATCTTATCTGGGTTTGTGCTCATTTAATTTGGAGTTAGGCAAAGTGGAGAACTGTTGTTCTTAAAAGTTAAATGGAATATCTGGTCTAAAGACATTGTTCTGTATCAGTGTGTGGTTCAAAAGACAGCGTCTTAGGTACTTTATAGTGCACGTGGCATGGGTAACCCACACATCTGTGAAAGTTCCACTTGCTGAAAAAATGTAAACAGGTTTAGGAGCACCATGTGCTGTCGTTCAGATGTCTTACTTATTTTAGCAGGACAGTAGCAAACTACATTCTGCACATGTTGCAACAGCACATGGCTCTGTGACCAAGAGAGTACAAAGATCAAACCCTTTTTAATAGTAATACACGAAGGAACTGAAATCTTTAGTTCCCAAACAATTAGAAAGGTGATTAAAAAGGAGGTGGTGCCAAAAAATATGTTTACTTTATATGTAAAATATGTACTTTCAGACCATTTTCATCATTTGTTTCAGATATGCTGATGAAAACAGTTCAGAAGGTCTTTTTTTTATCATCTTATATGACACACATGCTCAGGCTTTTATATATACTTCCTGTATCTGATATTTCAGACTGTTAGCTTAATGTTTGCTGCCAAATAATGCAGATGGCAAATCTATATGCTTAAACCATCTTTCTAAATTGCGTGTGCCTTTGGCACGCCTCTAAACATCAGGCGGAGTGACTGACTTAGTCAGCAGTCCATTAGCTAATGATGGTTGATGCAGCCCATCTTCTCCTCAGTCGCCCTCACACATTTCTGCCACTCTCAACTTCTCTCACTGTAATACTGTATGCTGATCATATGCAGCCAAACCACAACAAATATACAAACAAACAAGAAATATAAAAACAAACAAATGAATAAATAAATGTTGTTATAACAGCCATAAATGTGATTAAGAGTGGAATGCCTTTGCCTCTGAACACAAAGCAGTTGCACTCAGTTTAATATCTTTCTCTAGTAATCTTTACTTTGGAGTGATGGATTGACAGAATCATATTGTTTCAGAAGGCACACCATCTTGGATCAATATACAGTTGATTATGCTGATGAAATGTCGGTAGAAGGGAATCTAGTGTGTGGTTTTTCTTCAGAGCTCGTGGTCGGCTACTGGATGGATTGTTTGTACAGACAGAAAACAGGCAACAAAAAGAAACTTTATCAGTATAATAAATGAAAGAATGTTTCCAGCACTTTGGTATATTGATCATAGTCTGTAAGCTTCTCCAATCAAAGTCCAGATTTGTGTAATAAACTTCAATAGTGCCATCCAATGTAATAAAATCATGTTTGTTTATTTATTTATTTATTTATTTATTTATTTGTCTATTACATAGTAAATCAGAATACCTCATCAAGTCATATTACCTCTCATATTGATCCAAAAAAAGTCGGATTCCTGATGAGACTTTTTGTTCTTTACAACACACAAATTCCTGATACCTTCTCGTGGCTTAAGCCAAAAGTTAGACGTCTCTCCTAATTAAATAAACATAAACACATTTTCTGACGCTGAATGCACAAAAATCACACTTCAGTGATTCTTATTTATAGTGCTTCCTGAATCCTGTATTTTGAACTAGCTACCATAATAATATCAGGCAGCAGCTGCTGCAATGTTAACACAAGTGCCTGCTGCATCTGTGTTATGATTTTCATGGTAAACGCTGGCCCATTAGAAGCCTTCATGAACACATGGGCTCCCAGTTTCTCTTTAGATGCTTATTTTCTCTCCCTGTGGCCGTATGTTCCACAATATATTGTAGAGACAGACAAGATGAACTCACTTGACTTTCCCAGTCTCTTTCTCTTGCTTTCTTTTCTTTTTCTCTATATATAACACTACTTGAATCCACTGAGACGTCTTGGCACATTCGGTATCTGTAATTCTCAGAAATGTATTTACAGTTTTGCATAAACGTTGTCAACAAACTCCACAGTAACACCCATATTCACAAGAAAAAAAAAAACAAAAAACAAAAAAACAAGAGGCTCTCATTTTTAGATCATCTGCGAGTGATTTAATCAGGGTAAACAAGCCTCAGTGTGGAGAGAGGAACTCAGTGTGCTCCTTACAGACTGCAATCTGAAGGACTTTTTCCTGTGATATACGAGTGACTGCAACTCTCTTTAATTAGCACTGACATCATTTGGACAACGGAAAAAGGAGAGAGGGGAGGACAGCTCAACAGAGACTGAGAAAGAATAGACAAAATGATTTAGACAAAATGAATGGAGCCCCACAAAGACTGCAATGAAGAACTGTTAGAGAGGCAAAGGGCACACAGGGGGAGACGTGTAACAGTGTAAATTGTCTACACTCTTTTAGTCAGGGTTGTCGGAGATCTTCCAGTATGAGTGGGAGGATTGCTATAGAAAGAAAAGTAGGTTACTCAACATTTTGTTTTTAGCTACTACACATAATCATACTCACTTCAGTTAAATTCAGTTTTATTTGTATACTGAAAAAAAAACATCACAAACTGCTAAAGATGCCAGAAAAGTCAACCAAACAGAGCATTCACTATGAGCAGCACTTGGCAATAGTGGAAAACAAGATCTCCTTTTAACAGGAAGAGACCGCTGACAAACCCAGACTCAGGGAGATGTGGCTATCTGCGGCGAATGGTCGGTTAAAAAGTTAATGACGTGCCATATAAAGATGTGGGGATTGAAAAGAGGTGAGCGGAGGACAAATACTCAGTGCATCATGGGAAGTCCTCCAGCAGCCTACACCTATAGCGGCATAAAGCCAGTTACACACTGGAAACAATTTGCTGTGAGAGACCACAGAAAGATATGCGGGAGTGGAAAAACCTCTCTTTAACTTCAAGGTTAGAAACTGAAGGTACTGCCAATGAAAGTGCAGAACACCGTTTATTGATATATGACCAGGTAATAAATATATTATAAGGTCACAACAGTAATCAGAGCCTGGGATGTCTGCAAGCAAGCTTCAAATCACTTCCTGTGTATACGTGGCTTAATGTTTCATGGTCAGCTTTTACACAATGTTTTTACATAGAGGTGCTTTATTAAGCTCACACAATTAATATGGAAAAGAAAACCCACTAAAATTAAAACCAATTTAAAAATAAAAGAAATGGTGCTAATAAATAATATTTAAACTTAAATTCAGCTTAAATATGTTGTAAACAAACTATAAATGCTGCTTTCTGTTTATCATTCAAAACTTGGTAGCTTACCATCATAAGCAGATCTAATCACAATATTTAACCCTGACCAGCAAAGAGCTCATCTTGAGGTATGCAGATGTATATAATTTGTACATTCCAGTTTATGGAAACAACACATTATTTACAAAGCAATCTCCTTCATCCACAAAAGAAACCATAAATAATCATTGTGGATAATCAGCTTTTGACATACATGCCTTGACCCAGCTATGCTGCTGTTATTATTAACAACAACAAGAATAGACAGCTTTTATTAACAAGGGGTCACAACAAGGGTAGGGGGTAGCTCCACACAACCCAAAAGGGAATTGTATCTCTTTCCTGGACTGAACCTGGGATCTTGTAATAATAATAATAACAATAATAATAATAATGCAATATTTATCAATCTGTATAGACTGTCTGATGCCACAGTAACACCTTATAGCCTAGATCTGTGTCAGTGTGTGGTTAACCATATAACACAGCCTGGCAGTGCTGCTGAGGGAAGAGAGAGGCTTTCTTATTCCCCTAACCCACCCACATGTTCCCAGAGGGGTCAGGGTTTGAACTGGCAAGTATCCAGTTGCAACCCTGCTTCATTAACCACGAGGCCTCTGCCACAGTACCGCTAGTCTGGCAAAATAAAGACAAAGTCCGTATTATACATACATGTTTATGTGTTATTTTTGGATAATGTTATATTGTTATTACAGACTTTCACACATTGTGCCCAGTGTTGTTCCTCACCAAGTCATTTCGGGGGAGAACAAAAGATACCTTAGAGTCTATGTATTTCTTCTGTTTTTACATTAACGTTTAATCAGCAAAAAAAGAAATGTAAACACTTGTGCGCACATAATGAGCCCTCCTTTTCTGTTTTCATGTGTGTAGCAATTAGCGGTGCAGTTTTTTTTCTTCTACATAGTTACCATGCTGCTCAACGGCACAAATTCTTTGCGGTCTCTTTGGGGAAAACATAATAAATATAATATACAGCCATGTTACCAATATTTTAACCAGTGGCTGGTTGCTTTCCCACTGTTATGATAGGACTGTACTACTGTGAGTATTTTCTTTTTTGTTTTCCTTTAGTCTGAAACCACAGTGAATCAAGTCAATTAATTTAACAACTTCTTTACTTTTGATCTTGCAAGTGCTTTTTCCAGCCTGGTAGCTTGTTACATAATGCTCATTGAAACATTCATATGAAATTAAATTAAATTCTTGTTCCAAAGGCAATGTCTCTTCTCCTACTACACGTTGGTGTGTCATTTCTAAACTTCAATGAAAGGATTGGATGATGGTTTGATCCTATGAGCAGTTTTTAATGATATCACCAAAAACGAAAGAAATTTGAAGTTTAAGTTCCTTGCTATAATCACTGAAGTGGAAGTTTCCTTATTTGTTTTCATATATATTCTGTTACAATGTTGGATAAACACGTCAAAGCTAATATTTCGGTATTGAAAACTTCTATACCTCAAAAAGTCAGGCTTCAGGCTGCACTAAATGCTTAGGATCAGGCAGTTCATTACTTTTATATAAGTATTATAAAACAGAGGGAATATTCTTGATATGCTGATCTCACACAGGATGCTTTGATTACGAATACAAACTTCCAAATTCCCAATCAAAAGACAGGCACTCACAAGAAATTTGGCTTTCAGGGAGAATTGCTGAAATAGCTTAGTTTCGGATAGTTGATGAACAAAAGACTGCACTAAGGCCCAGTGTAAGATAAACAAGGATTAATCAGAACTGTGATGTCAAAGTATTCCAGTAGAGGCCAAGAGTGTGCATAATGGAGATTAGTGTACATGATAGTTTATAATTCTGTCAGATGGTTCAAAAGTGGACATTTTTTCAGCTTAGGTCAGGAACTGATGATATAATCCAATCTTGGCTCCTTTTTTTTTAAAATTTCTTTATTTTTATTTTTTCAATTCTCTCATCCACCATCAGAGCCATGAAAAGGAAATATTTTATATGAAGTTCTGAGCTCACCTAGAAAGGGCATTTAACTGACGATGACTTTGGCGCCGCTTACAAATATGGTATGATTCCCAGAGAAACAGTTGGTAGCATTAGGCAATGACATGTAATTGTTTATATGCACATTTAGCACATACCCCATCGGAAGAAGAGGGTCTTCACTGACCAGACAAGCTAATGCTCATCTCACAATGTGTTGTGCTTGGGGTCAGGGGGGCTGAGAAAGTTCTCCAGGCTTTACTGGATAATCCCTTGATAAATAAACTGGGAGGAAAGACCACCACTGCTATCTGTAAGCTAATACTCCCCTAGAGAAGTGATGGCAATGGGCTTGGCTAGCTTGGAAGCGCTTATCTTGCTGTTCTCTGTTTTTCACTCTCTTACTTTAGGAAGATATTTAAGTAATGCACAGTTCTTCATAAAGTTGGAACAACATAGAAAACATGAAAATAGATCATATCTTAGACCTTTGTGAGATTAAAAATAAATAAATAAATAAATTTATCCACTTTGGAAAGGGGTTATGTGCAACTGTGTTGATATGCAAAACTGTAAATCCACAGTAAAACATACTGTACACATGCAGTGTAGTTGTAAAAACACTAATCCACCCTCCCTGCAGCAGTAGAAATCAAATTTCACTGGGTAGCTCAAATGCACATAGAATACATGCCTTGTATTTCCCTAAAGTCTTCCACGTGGAGAAGATCCATCCCATCAATCTGCCCCCTCCATCAGTCTCTGTCCTCAGGCAATCATATAAGGAATGCTCTGTAAAATAGCTGAAATTGTGAAGGTATAACAAGGGCAAGCAGGTGGTCACACACACATACACACTCAAAACCAAAAACTCACGCTGGGCCCAAATGGGATTTCCATTCTCACGCCATCATCAGGTCATGAGATAATTGATTTATGGCCGTGTTTTAGCTCATGTCATTATTCAGCCTGTCATCTGATTGGCTTTCAGGATTATGTGGTTATCAGAGCCAATCTATAAGAGCATGTCTGTATTTCTCAAGAGTATCCTTAAGAGGATCCTGTTTATTTTTCCTGACAGTCACTTTGTGTTCAGTTTACCATTAGTGTGTTTAGTTAGGCATAAAAATGATTTGTGTTAGTGTTATTGTTTTTGAAATGTAGGTCTTTTTTTGGACCTCTTCAAAAAGCATAACATTTGAACCTCTTCTCTGTGGTTTGGTAATGCAAAAAAATGGGGTAATGCAAACAGAACTGAGAGTGACCCCCTCTTGATGTTCATATTTTACTCAGATGTTTACATTTTTGTCTGAAAGAATAGCGCAATGTTGAGAAACGCAGATGAGAAATGGCACTTTGAAAAGTTCACAATGACAGGATTACACCCTATCTTAATTTCTCACCACTGCAGAGTTGTGATAACCTGTAGCACTGCCCTCATTTGTCACGCACTGAACTTTATTTAGCACATTTGGTCTCATGCGATTAAAGAAAAAAACTTTTGAGAGAGTTTCCTAATAGAAGTATTAATAAAAAAATGTCCTGTTAATAAGTTTCAGCTCATTTATATATTGGCAGCATATACACACACACAC
>NW_024582364.1:435057-450906 GCF_018398535.1 Haplochromis burtoni | reverse complement strand
ACATATATATATGCAGTGTATTTGCTGAGGTCCTGAGCAGTCAGAAAGGCCCCTTTTGTCTCTTTTTTATCACTCACTTTGTGCTTATTATTTCTGTTATGGCGACTCCTTCATGGTATGTAGTGGTTTTTTCCCCTGTATTATTATTATTTTTACCCAGAATAGTTTTCTTCCTAGCCAGTCATAACAAGGTTGCATTAACCTAACAAAAAATTCAAATAATAAAAATGAGCATTAAACATCCAACTAATGCATCATAACTACATTATTTTCTTAAGCAAAACCTGTAACTTTTTTACAGACTATTCTGCTCCACCATTTGCTTACATGGCTGTTCCAAAGGCTTGCCAGCTTCCCCAGTTTCGCACACAGACACAGACACACACACACTTCCATATGCACAGTGCAGTAGACCTCCCAAACTCTACAGTCTGGACATGATGTCATAAGATTTTATGTTGTAATGAATCTCTGGAATTGGATTTATAGATTATTATTCCTTTATTCATTTCTGTATTTATTTTGCTAAATGAGAAAGAGGCACATTGTTTAATTCAGCAGGAGCTGTTGCATTGGCCAAGTAACTGTCATGACATTTATAACAGTAGTAATTCCTAGAATTAACTGTGTTTTTGGTCAGAGCAATCAAATAATCTCATTTGTCAGGCTTTATTTTGAAATGTTCAAATCTGTGTTCTAATACATTTCTAAACACACTGTGAGCGTGTGCACACGAGATGAACAATGACTGTCCACAGAAGCATTGCTGCGCATGCAAACAGCATTTAGCTCAGAGTGCTGACAGGCTACATGGTCAAAACAGTTGCTATGGTCTATCTTTTCTCACCGCCGCAATGTAGTGCATGTGTGTGTCGTGTTTGCATGCATATGTGCGGCCATTCTCTTGTGTGGTTGAGGCCGTCCACCACATGTGAGCGTGTTTTATGGGTCCAAAGGGAGTTAAGGTTAATGCAGTAAAACCACCTTCCGCGTGCCCAGCGTATGCCTTAAAAGAGGATTTGACACAAGAATGCAGTAAAGAAATAAACTATGGATAAAGTAGAAGGTTTTTAGTGAAAAAAAAAAAAAATCAGATACTTATTGGGATGTCATTGTTGAGTCCTCTGCTGCTGATGGGCCTATTGCATGGTTGGTATGTGAAAGCTTTCATTTAAACAGCACATGAGCTGACACATCTGCCTCACTGTGGAGGGAAAAGGATATTTTTAGTGCAACTGCGAGACACATTTTGTTACTGTTAACATATTTCAGCTGCTTCAAAACTAATCCAAACTCTTCCCAGCATGTGGACACACCCCTTCAAGCAAAAATTTAAACACACATGTCGCCAGGATGGATTTGTTTCTCTAAGATTCTAAAGTCTAAATCTTCTTTACTGTAAATTCAAATTACCTTGTTTACCAAGAATGAGGTGGTCACTGACTCTCTTCCGCTGTTTCTTACTGTAAGGCTAAATATTACGTAGTCCTTTTTGGATGTCCTTACACGGTAGAGTGACTCATCTTTCTAGTCAAAGCAATATACGCACTGATCACTGTAAGGAATTGTTTAGTTCAGCTTGCACCAGCCATTACAGTTGGTCTCTCTGGCTAATTGAGGCTCACTTAATAACACTGCCTAGAGGCTTTTAAGCCAATGAGATGTCATTGATTTTATCTCTCGTTTTTGCGGCACACGCCCCTTTATTCATGACCCTGCTGTCTCCTCCTCTCTGCCGCTGGCTTTAATAGCCCGCTGGGAATACTTGCCAATGTTTCCAAGTCTGCACACATGCATTCACCTCCATGAAGTAGTGGAATAGTCGGCATTTACTGTCAGACCTCCTGGCAGTAACTCACTCATCAAACTGTTTCTTTCATCGCATCCCTCACTTCATGGCCACTCCTTTCCCATGCTCTCCATTACTCTGAACTTGGCTGTTCCATAGTTCTTTTCACCTTTCTTCCCTCTGTTATCATTCACTTTAATATAGCTGTCCTTCATTTAAAGCGGTGATTGTATGAGTGCGATGAAAGGTATTACCTTAAATGCAAGTAAGTTCTCAGAGTTGTATAGGTGTCAGTGGGTGGTTTCGAAGCTTCACTGCTGTTCCTCCCATAGTTTTATGAGATTTCTTTCTTAACAGGTGTTTATCTGTCCTGCCCACAGGTGGACAAGGTGTGTGACCTGTCTACAGGGGAAGCCACACACATGCATCCTACTAGACCTGAGGTCAAAGCCTCGACACTGACCTTATCTTCTCCTTTTCCACCTTCCCCTTCCTCCCATCCTTCATTAGAGGAGTTGCAGGGGCAGTTAGGTCACTTAAAAAGGTAAGGCAAAGCTACAAACATTCAATCCTTTAGTTAGATTCCAAACTTTACTACTGGCTCTTCATTTTTTACAGTCAATGTTTTTTCTTGTTACTTAGCTACACTACTAGATGGAATGTAAACTCCACTTAAATAAAAAATGACTAGGCCTATATGACACGACCTAAGGGGTTGGCCAGTGTCTATTCACAGCTGTCACTTTTTGCTTTCTTCAAATGGCTAGTTGGATACAATTCACAACCACACACTGTAAATGTAGTGCCTGGTCCAGCTTTTTTGAAAGGGGTTTGCACAGTCCATGCCCTCCACCTGGCCCAGTCTGAGGCAACCATCCTGTGCCCACAGCAGCTGGTAGTGAGGTGAAGTGTGGGTAAGATTAATGTTGACGGACCAACAATTTCCTGTTTACCCAGACAGCCATACCACCAACTCTGCACACTAGCCGGCCTCGATTACATAGCAGCACTCACAAAAACACACACACAGACACCCTCTTGCAGTGTTGTCTACCATGAATCACTGCAGTGATGCCAGCCTAGCTGACAGGTCTGGCCTGGCACTAGCACCACCATTCATGGCAACACAATCCAGCTCACTGCTTGCTGCCAACACTGACCAGCGCACATGTGAGTGCTGACCACATCAGAGGCACGGCAGCACCAAGTGCAGTAAAGGGAGACTCGTGTACAGCTGAAAAATATGAAACATGATAGAGTAAAACAACATTTATATTTATTATATATTTAAATCTTTGCACATGTGCATATGTTTGCATGCATTTGTTTACTGACTTGACAAATTCATTCCATTTACTGTCTCAATTTTGATGTGGTGTGGGGAAAAATAGGTTTCGATTTATATGTAGTATACTCAGTGTCTGCATGTGCATGATTAATCACTCTCTTCCAGGGTCAAATGACTGTCTTTTCTCCCTCTTCCCCGTGTTTCCTGTCATGTCACCCTTTTTTTTCCCTTTTTTTCTTTCCCTCAATCCCCATTTCACCTCCCTGCATCCTCCTTGCTTGCAACAATCTCACCGGGACTCCAACTCCCATCATTCCCAGTTCATTCCCTCCGAAACATTTCAAGAAAAATAAACAAAATCTGGAAATCCTCTCTAGGTAAGCATGAACCCAAGAGACACACTTTTTTCTTTTAGAAATGGAAGGTGGTACAGTATTGTGCTAGTATAGATTGTTCAGATACTGCTAACAGGTGATTAACTTTGTGTTTTGGGAGATGGGTGCATATTGCATGTCTTACAAACAGCAGTTTTATCAATGGACTCAACACATTACCCTATATGACCCCATGTGTTTTTAAGCCTCTTTCTCACGGGTGGCGGCAATGTGTGTCCGATCAAAATATCATGCCATTGTTTTGTTCATGATGACAGTGTCTATATTGATAGCATCTGTTAGCATTTCTGGGAAGCTAAGAAATTACCACACAGCATCATTGAGAAAAATGTGCTGATGCAGTGAAGTGGTCACATTCAAAGCCATTCATTTCCTGCCACCATCAGTATCATCACATGGGTGCAGGTCATGCTTTCATGCTTGTTATTAGCAGTGTTGGGAAGGTTACTTTTAAAATGTATTCCACTACAGATTACAGAATACATGACCCAAAATATATTTTGTAACATATTCCGTTACGTTACTCAATGAGAGTAACGTATTCTGAATACTTTGGATTACTTAATATATTATCATGTTTTTTCACAACTACATGAATGTACTATTGCTGTGTGATTTATTACTATTACAGAAGGTTACTCGCCATAATACCAACTAGATTTTTAAATCTTAATATAAAATGAGTAACAGTAGGTGGACATTAGGTAAGGCTGCACTTTTTGCAGTCATCTCGTATAGAAAAGTATTCGGCGCGTATATAAAACAGGTCCGCGGCTCCGAACCATAGAAAAGTGACCTCTGGCTAATGCGTCGGTTCTGTGTCGGGCTCGTAGCCGAAAACTAGCTTTACTTTGTTGTCTGGGTCAACTTTGCTAGTGAGAGACAGAGAGAGGCGTTGAAAGGCTGCTCCAGCGAAACTTATTGTTTCGGGGGAAAACACGAACACAGCGTACAGTCGAGTCTTAATAGATTACTTAAAACTGGGCTCGTCAGGCACTCCTTTTGGCTACAGTGGTTGTTATTATATTTACATGCTTCCAGCTCCCGTTTCTGCTCGTTGACAGCTCGTACTTTTCCACTTTTTCTCCCTCCCTCACGCTCACAGACACATAACGGTTATGGCAGTCCATTCTCTCTGCAGCACGGACTACACTGCCCATGAGGCTACATTCTTTAGGGCTATGCCTGTAACACTCTGCCTATAGCCTTCATATTAAATCATTTTTAAAAAATAAATTCTTCACGTCATTATGAGAGGCGAGATTGAGACACAGGCATTTGAGCCTCTTAATGCGTGTTTTGTTTGGGTTTCCACCGGCGTGGAATTACCAAAAACAGAGATGGCAAAGCCTAACATATGAAACAGGAGAAGACCACCGTGTAATCCCTTTATTTCAGCAAAGTAACTGTATTCTGAATACCACCTTTTTAAACGGTAACTGTAACGGAATACAGTTACTCATATTTTGTATTTTAAGTACGTAACGGTGGTACATGTGTTCCGTTACTACCCAACACTGGTTATTAGTGTCATTGTACGGAAACACAGTGCCTCACCACCAGCTGCCCCGAAAATGTGACCACTAATGGTACAATTGCACGGTGCAATTCTCAATTTTAAACTTTCAATTTTAAGTGTACCGATTGTGAAGAGGAAGATATAAGTCTGTATAAAAATTATACTTGTGGTTTTTTCCCCAGGTATTTTTTGAATACCCTACATCGCTATAAGTCCTTCTTTGGCATGTTACCAGAGCTTCTATGCGAAGTGGCGAATGATGAGTCCACTTGCTGGAGCAGAGATGGAGTGGTGAAAAGGTAAGAGAAATGTGTTGCGTTAGAGATAAGAGCTTTCTTTTTTGCAAAACGACATTGCAGTATTGCATGGATGCAGGCTTGTTGGTGTTATTTCAAACAGAGATGTAATACCTTGCCTGAGATTTGACAGAAAGTGACCTCTGTGTTTAAGTTTGTGCGCTTGTGTGGAATAATGTTATGAGTCAGCGTGGCTGGCTCTCGCTAATCACTGTGGAAATAAGTAAGTCATTAAATCAGTCTCTGCACTGAATAAATGCAGGCAGCACAAATGGTTGGAAGGCGCTCCTTTCCTTTGTGCTGGAGTCATTTTATGAGTTGTTAACTATGCCTTTCTCTCTTTCCAATAGTTTAAGAGATATTTATTTTGTGCTGATTTATAGGTGTGGCCCTAAAACCCTTTTCCTGTTTATGGTTAAGTACTGTGTGTGGTTATGCATTACTCCATCAGCATAAGAAGAACAGACAAATGATACAGATAACTGAGCCAATGCGAGTCTGTAAATGATTCCCCCTGCTGGATCTGATTCTTAAAAGCTGTGAAAGCTTGGTCCACAATTATGACAAGATTATGTGCTGCTTCCACTGTGGTGGCCTTAAACTGGCCCCCCTTGGCATTTCAACTTAGTGCTCTGTTATGGGAGTATTAGCTTTGACAGTGAAAAACAGAGGACCAAATGAAGGCTTCCCCCATGAGTGCTTATCAGATCTTTTGGCCCAGATTGAGGTATGCATTATTTTCTAGTACATGGAACATGGACACGAGTACATGGAATAACATCTTGTGCAGGAATAGATGACTCACATTCTAAGAAGAACCTTTTTATTATCCTCGTTGGATAGAAGTATTTTGATAAAACTCTTCATTGAAGTTAGCTGTACTTTCAAATCTTATTTGTTTTTATTTGGATCTCTTCTTCTCTTCTCTTCTCTTCTCTAAGAAGCCAAAGTGTGTGCCACATGCTTGTGATCAGATATACACGAGAAAGCAAAAACTGTGCACGCCATCCATAATTCAACTCCTATACAGGGAGTGCAGAATTATTAGGCAAATGAGCATTTTGTCCACATCTTCCTCTTCATGCATGTTGTCTTACTCCAAGCTGTATAGGCTCGAAAGCCTACTACCAATTAAGCATATTAGGTGATGTGCATCTCTGTAATGAGAAGGGGTGTGGTCTAATGACATCAACACCCTATATCAGGTGTGCATAATTATTAGGCAACGTCCTTTCCTTTGGCAAAATGGGTCAAAAGAAGGACTTGACAGGCTCAGAAAAGTCAAAAATAGTGAGATATCTTGCAGAGGGATGCAGCAGTCTCAAAATTGCAAAGCTTCTGAAGCGTGATCATCGAACAATCAAGCGTTTCATTCAAAATAGTCAACAGGGTCGCAAGAAGCGTGTGGAAAAACCAAGGCGCAAAATAACTGCCCATGAACTGAGAAAAGTCAAGCGTGCAGCTGCCAAGATGCCACTTGCCACCAGTTTGGCCATATTTCAGAGCTGCAACATCACTGGAGTGCCCAAAAGCACAAGGTGTGCAATACTCAGAGACATGGCCAAGGTAAGAAAGGCTGAAAGACGACCACCACTGAACAAGACACACAAGCTGAAACGTCAAGACTGGGCCAAGAAATATCTCAAGACTGGTTTTTCTAAGGTTTTATGGACTGATGAAATGAGAGTGAGTCTTGATGGGCCCGTGGCTGGATTGGTAAAGGGCAGAGAGCTCCAGTCCGACTCAGACGCCAGCAAGGTGGAGGTGGAGTACTGGTTTGGGCTGGTATCATCAAAGATGAGCTTGTGGGGCCTTTTCGGGTTGAGGATGGAGTCAAGCTCAACTCCCAGTCCTACTGCCAGTTTCTGGAAGACACCTTCTTCAAGCAGTGGTACAGGAAGAAGTCTGCATCCTTCAAGAAAAACATGATTTTCATGCAGGACAATGCTCCATCACACGCGTCCAAGTACTCCACAGCGTGGCTGGCAAGAAAGGGTATAAAAGAAGAAAAACTAATGACATGGCCTCCTTGTTCACCTGATCTGAACCCCATTGAGAACCTGTGGTCCATCATCAAATGTGAGATTTACAAGGAGGGAAAACAGTACACCTCTCTGAACAGTGTCTGGGAGGCTGTGGTTGCTGCTGCACGCAATGTTGATGGTGAACAGATCAAAACACTGACAGAATCCATGGATGGCAGGCTTTTGAGTGTCCTTGCAAAGAAAGGTGGCTATATTGGTCGCTGATTTGTTTTTGTTTTGTTTTTGAATGTCAGAAATGTATATTTGTGAATGTGGAGATGTTATATTGGTTTCACTGGTAAAAATAAATAATTGAAATGGGTATATATTTGTTTTTTGTTAAGTTGCCTAATAATTATGCACAGTAATAGTCACCTGCACACACAGATATCCCCCTAAAATAGCTAAAACTAAAAACAAACTAAAAACTACTTCCAAAAACATTCAGCTTTGATATTAATGAGTTTTTTGGGTTCATTGAGAACATGGTTGTTGTTCAATAATAAAATTATTCCTCAAAAATACAACTTGCCTAATAATTCTGCACTCCCTGTACAAGAGAGTCTAACTAATGTGGTTGTGATCCTTGTTTGTATTTACTGACAGTGTGTGCGTGTCATTTTACTACTACTACTATGAAGACTATAGATTTTTCAGCAACGGTAATGGGTTATAATAGTTTGTTGTCACACACTCCCTGGTGGGTGCCAGGTCTTTCCTTATGGTGTCAAGTGTTCTTGGTTTGAATAAGAAAACAGTACCCTACTGAGACATTTGGCACAACTCATAAACTGTTCAGCTTGGCCAGTGGCTATTCAGCTAGCCTCTTTCACTGTATCTGACGCAGTTGGCATGTATTACAGTGAAAGGAGGGCAGGACAGGGCATGAAAAGGGTTGCCATTTTGGTGCCGTGGTGCCCCCTGTGCCTTGGAGTGCCCCTGATGAGGGAAGCATGGTGTAGTCATCACGGCAAGGGAAGCCTTGGCAGCATAAAGATCCATTGTGAAGTCAGTGGAGAGGGGCACAGCCCTGCTGTGGGGACCCCCAAAGCCCGGAGGGTGAACAAAGACCCTCCTATGAAGCTGCATGGGAAAGGCTTGGACATCACTGCCATTACTTACTGCCACTACTGACCATGCCTGGGAAAGTTGTATGAAAATGGCAATGAAGTAGAGAGAAATGAAGACAATGAGAAACAAAGAAGAGAAACGATTTGTTTTAAAAATACAAGAAGATGAAAAAAAGTATTATCCTTTATGGACATGTGCTGTTGTGTTTGTAGTCTTCTTTCCTGTATGGTGGACACAAAGCCACTCGGGGCTCAGCGGGTTTTCCCAGTGGACAGGACACAGATGCAGACACTCTCACATATCAGTCCACATGGGATCCATATGCTAGTCAACTGCAGGGGAGTCATTCATTCAGACACAATCATAATGTGCTCAGGCAACGAGACACACATCTAAATGTGGAAACTCACACACACATACAGACACACTTGCAAGCTATAATACTTCAAAATACATCAAAGGCATTTGGGATTGAAATTCCCTTCCTCTCTTTATTCAGCAACAGATAACAGAGTGGCAAGCGGGGGGCAAGCAGTTGTACTTAACAACTAAAACTGTGTTTTGGCAAATGTTCAAAATCTCAGAATATTTACACCGACACAGGTGCGAATACTTTGCTTCAACTTTTCCGGGAAAATAAGCTCAATCAAAATGATCACACTTTTCTTTTTTTATTTACTATTTTTTTAGGTTAGCCACTCACTCGATAGCTATGGTGGTGTTATTACAAAGTGAAATAACTCACTTTAATTACATAATTACAGGTATGCTTAGAGATACTGTGTGCATGTTTTCACACGATGCTTTATTAATTTTCTTCACTTATCTAATTGTAGTTGGGGGGTTTACTATATTTGACACATAAACTGGATATATTTCAAAACATAAGGGAATCATTTGCTCTGTGAGTATGCTTCTACAAATATTTTAAGAAGTTAACCTGACACAAATCTTAGCCACCTAGTGTTGAACTCTTCCAAGCGATTTTTGGTCTGTCTGTTATTTATTATGGCAACCCCTGCCGAACAGCGTGGCTTCTTTAATCTGAAGGAGGCTGAAAGGCACACATGTCTGAAAAAAACAGCTCCAGCTGGTAATTAGACTGTTTCAGAAAAGAGATGGAGATACTTGCATACAATACTTCTGTGAGAAAAACAAACTGTTTCATACTAGCTGTCCCTTCATGGATCCTAGCGTCCTCATGTTAAGGAGGATGCTACCATGCTACACATGTTACCATGGCATCTAAACATGCTAAACATGTTAGCATGACAGCAATGCTAACATGATCCCTTATCCAACTTAGGGTTGCAGGTGTGCTGAAGCCTATTCCAGTTGTCATACGGTAAGAAGTGGGGTACTTCCTGGAAAATTCCCAGTCTATCACAAGTCTAACACAGAGAAACAATAATTCAGACTCAGCTGCTCCCTTTAGGGGTCGCCACAGCAAATCATCTGTCTCACAATTCAAGGATAAGAGTTCACATCTATAGTTAGCTAACCTAACAGGCATGTCTTTGGACTTTAGAGAGAACCCACGCAGGTACAGCAAAAACATACAAATACCACACAGGAAAAACCCCAGTCGCCAGCGGGTACAAACCTTAAACTCTCTTCCTGTGAGGCAACAGTGCTAACAATCACACTACCACGTTTCCTGCAGTCAGAAATCATTGTGTTTATTGCATAGCCCACTCTCTCTGCATTGGCCTTTATGAGGAGCAATAATCATTGCAACAGTAACAGTAAATCCCACAAACCCCCATTGGGTTTTTTTAAATGCAATATTCATGTATACCTAACTTATTCATATTTATACTATAAGTGCATCCTCATTGCTATGGAATTCTGCAGAGAGAGGTGTAGGTGCTTTTTAGTGTATTATTCTAATTATTATAAAAGTTTTTTAAGAATAGATAATTCTATCACCTATATTATATGACCCAATACAAACGATTCCACTGTATTGGGAGTAGCTCAAGAGATGGTCCACGTACAATACAGCAGTGTGAGTCTTTCTGAATGCCTTGCATTTTTATAAGGTTATGACAATCCATTTGTTTATCATTTTGACATCTGGAATCCATTCTGTTATTGCAGAGAGTAACAGAGAGAGCGCTGCGCTGGGCAAAACGTTCACCCCTTATGCTCTCACTCGTTTTTCTTCACGCCTTCTGGTCCCATCCAGTTATAGCCTTCTCTGTGTCTGTCTCTCGGGTTAGGGGAGTTCAGTTCCAAAAAATGCGAGCGAATTGGATAATGAAAGAGGGAACTATAAATTAATGACCATATGCAGAGGGAAGACATTCCCCGCTTTGTGTGCAATCTGTGTGCTTCACATATGTGCCTCAAGACCCGTGTTTTGATGACAAGCAGAACGATAGAAGTTTGTTGTATTTAAAATGTAAAGTTGCAATAATATGATAAAGCAGACATGGTGGAATTGTGAGAGTCATGATTTGTTTGCAGAGAAAAAGTGGAGCATTTTGGAAATTGCCTACATATGTTTACATTTTCTGCCTCTACACCTACCCTTTAACCCTTTGCCATTGTGTGCAACAGCTTCCCTTTTTACTACCTCAATTCCCCTATTCTACTTCCTAAGCTCTTATTCAGCAGCCCCTTCCTTTCCCATAACCCTGGTCTACTTCCTGGGACCTTAGTATGACCCACGCTGCATTGCTTTGACTCTTTTCTCTTTGGGCCTGCGTCTTTGTGGTGTGGGTGTGTATATGTGTGCACACTCGAGAGAAAGAGAAAACAACAGTGATCATATTTCAGTATTTGTGAGGTATTTATACTCTCTGAAGAAATGCTTGGATTCTGAGTTTGGATTCATGGATTTTCTAAAAATGGGGACAAGTTTAGATGTCAGCAGATGTAATTCTGTTGGCATATACAGCTATTTGCCAATGTGGTTCCTGCATGAAAAGTGTTTATGAGTTTCAGTCTCTTCAAGTTTTGGTTTTATGGTGTGCCTTGAGCACACTGTATATTTATAAAGTTTCTTTCCAACTTCTTTCAGTCTTATTCTGATTGTTTTTATAGAGGAGATGCAACTTCTCCCTTAGAGTCAGTCAGTGCACTCGGTTGAGCTAATATAATTAAATTTCCACAATAGATTGGCATGTTTTACTGGAGCAATTCCTACTGGGCGAGGTAGACACTGTGCACTCACTAACCTCAGTGCTTGCCCACTGGCAAGGCATCAAACTCATAGCAGAAGAGAAAGGATGAGAAGGAGAGGATATGATGTGTGGTGGGGAGAGGGTTAAGGAAGTATGAAAGAGAAAACAGTGGATGGAATGGCAGATGAACTCATGGATAGTTGAGGGGGGAAAGGAAGATATAGGTCAGTGGCAGCAGGAAGCAGCAGCTTAAGGAGAACCCTCTGTCTTTGTGGCTTAATTCACTCTATGAGCCTGTTTGAAGTTTGCACTGTTTCTCTGGTTAGCAGCCAATAGTGGTCAGTGTGTCACTGTCTTCTGTGTGTGTTTGAGAGTACTGTGCATTCAAGAAATTCTGTTCAGTTTGACATTTAAGTGTAAAGAACTAGTGAAGAAAGGACAAAGAAAGCTTAAATCTCTATGATGTCAACACCGCTGCAATATGCAGTTAAATGGACCAAAAGGGATGCATTTGAAACAAAGTTTTATTGTACGGTATCGGAGTGCCTTGAACGACTTTACAGTTACTCAGTGAAGCTCTTATTTACATTCACTCACTTAGCATACACTCCATGATAATCATGTTACTGTGTCACAACTCTGTGCATATCTATTGTTAAAGAACTTATAATGAGAATTCACTTACTTTTTGCTTTAATATAATAAAATCCAAGGTCACAGCATGTGTCACAGTTATATTTATAGAGTTTTACCACACCAAACAGTTGTTTTGCCATTCAGTGCTACACATGTGCGACTACGACATGTTGTTATGAAAGGGACATACTGCAGAGAAAACAAAGACAAAACTTTATCTCAAGTAATACAGCCCACAGTAAGAGACAGTTATATCAGAACTACACACTCATATTCTTATGTTCAATGTAAAGTTTGCACTAATCAGCGTTATAGAAAATCTACTCCAGGCAGACATATCATATCTATGTGGCCACATGATGATGGTGGCTATATGGATTTCACAATTTTTGTTGACTGCTGACAGCACACGTACAGTACTGTAGAAAAGTCTTGAGCCAACTTTCATTTTTTCCTCATATTTTGCTTCCAAGGAGCCAGGCGTTCTTGTAATTTTTTAACGTGATCTTGAGCAATAGTTCTTCGTTCTTTCTGAAGTGTTTTTTCTTTCTTTTCTGTCTTTTTATTTTTTACCCGTGCATTTTCAGATGAATGCTTTTTTCTTCATTTATTAATCCACTTAACACTGACCTATAAATTATTCAAGCATAAAAGAGACAAATAACTCAAGGAGGGCAATATTGTTGTGTCTGCACATAACAGGCAACTTAACGAAGAATCAATTTTAAATTCGAAATCATTTATCTGTATTTCAGGTTCGAGACCACACCTCATACAGTCCTCTTCCAGTTCTCTGCCTATATATGACCCCCCTGCACACATCATTCATATTTCTCTGGTTAAATCAGCAATAAATGCCAAAGACAACGCATTGTGACAGGCATGAAATAGTAATTTTACACCAAGAAGGTGAGGAGCTAGAGTATCTGAAAGTTGTGTCTTTAAGAAATAGGCTAAAAATCCAACAAAGACCTATAGTCATGGGTGCACATAAGTGGTCCGCAGGTGTGCATTCACTGTCAAAATAAAAGACGCGCACCAGATAAGAAGTTGCAATGTGCGTTTGTGTACATATAAAAGGCACTGTTTTTGTCCACTAGAGTGGGATTTTCACGGCATATTCTGCACCACATCTCTGTGCGTTCATCATTTGTTTGAAGCCAGCTCACCTCCCGCAGCCACTTTTCCGAGAATACACTTCTTTTGCGGTTCGGACTCCTTCTGACATTTCTTTGGAGGTGGAGGAACACCAAAGCAATTGCTTAAAGGAGCTTGCTTCTTCGACATCTTTAAGAGTTCTAAACAAATGTCCGTCCTCCTCCAGAAAATCGTATGTACGCAAACGCGCATTGCAACTTCTTATCTGTGGCGCGTCTTTTATTTTGACAGCAAATGCGCACCTGCGGACCACTCACTCGTTAGAATTGGTCTCAGTGGAAGGGTAATTGACAAAATGCCATTCATAAAGCAGGAAAAATAAGGAGAAAAGGATCTGAGCTGAAATTCACTGGCAACAGTGAATTGGAGTGATGAATCAAAGTGACCAATTTTTGGTTTAAATTGTTGTCAATATGGACAGAAGAGGTCAGAAGAGATGTACAACAATGAGTGCCTACAACTTTACGTAAAACAAGGTGGAGGTTCTGTTATGATTTGGGGATACTTTACACAGAAAAGTACTGTCAGATTTTGATCCACCATCAGTACCATCTGGAAAGCATCAGAATGGCAGCAACTACATTTTTCACCAGACAGATGATCTCAAAGGCACCACTAATGAAGTAAAGGCATGCATCGTTAGAGTGGAACTCTATCAGTCATGGATTAACCTCTCTAGAGCCAGGACCTCAACTTTATTGAAGCAGTGTGATATCTATAAAGATAGAGGTCAGAACAAAAGGCAGCCAACATCCTTCAAGTAGCCTGAAGAACAACTCCTGAAGGCTACTTCAAGAAATATCAAGGAAGCTTACTAAGAAAGTTCTGGCTGTGTAGAAGAATACAAGTGGTCATACCAAATACTGACTTTCAAGCTCATTTGCAATAACAAGCTCTGTTATCGCCTTGTATTGTGTATTTTATTTTATATTTGCACGTTTCAATAAATCACTGCAGCTATTTGAAGACATGAGGGGTAGCTTAAGTACTGTAATACATCCAACACACAACTGCATCACACAGTGTGATCAAATTTGACTTTCAGAGCTAAGCACCTCTGTCATAACTATTTATAGAAACACTTTTATCATTTTCCCCAACAGATTCGTCAGACCTTGCACATAAAATACAGACCTGACCTAGGCAAGACATTGATATATATGTACACATATATCTTCCTACTGTATGAGGTAATGTTTACCTGTAGGCCTAAATTTAGGGCATACAGTGAGTATTGGCAACATTCCCTATAGAGTTTTTGTGTAAATGTGAGTACAAGTTTCAGTTTCCAGTGAGTGTTTTTTACAATCAAAGTGAGAATGTGAGCAAGATGTCTGCTTTGAGTCTAGTTACAAGTTTAAGAGTTATGCCAAGCTTTTACCAAAACCCACTGCAAAGGTATATGAATTTAAAATGAAAAAGAATGACCGGCACGGGAGGAGAGAAGGAAAGCTAACAAAACCAGCTCTGTACAAACAACAAAAGTACAGTCCACTACTGTGGAGGCTGTTGTGTGTGCCTGTGATCTGTGTTCAGTGTGTGTATGTGGTAACCTGAAACCACAGGGAAAACGTTCCTAGAATTCCTGGTGGGTTTGGTGTCATGGCTCGCTCACTGGAACCCCCTGAGTGGTGCTGGGAATGCGGCCTCTCCACGGAAGAGCAACAGAATAAAGGGAAAGTCCCGCCCTATTTTCATACATTCATATACACTTGCTGCCATGTAAATGCATGCACGCACACACACCAATTAAGGAATATATACATGAAATAAAGGTAAAGGAGAACACTTCTGAAAACAAATTCATGAACTATATATTCAAAATATATTTGACTAGTTTCTGTGTCTTGACCTAATCAAACCAAACTAGTTCTTGTCCCAACGAGAGATATGGTGAGAGAAAAAAATATGCAGGGTGCTGAAGAAGCTGAATTGTGCTTAAAAGAGGTGAAGAAACAGAACTGTATGCTAAAAACAGGTGAAAAAGCTGAAATTGTGCTGAAAATAGGAGAAAAAGAACAGAAAGAACAGAAGAGGCTGAAATTTTTTAGGCTACTCATCTCACTGAGCCAAACTGGATCTCAAGTAACTGGAAAAAAAGGTGAAAAAGCTGAAAATTCTGTTGAAAAGATGTGTACTTTTTGAATTTTTTTCTGAAAAGAGATGAAGAAACAAAAAAATTGGGCTGAAAAGAGGTGAAGAAAAAGAAATTTGTGCAGAATAGAGTTGAAGAGGCTGAAATTTGTGCTGAAAAGAGGTGAAAATGCTGAATGTTCAGCAAAAAAGAGATGAGGAACCTGAAATTTGTGCTGAAAAGAGCAGAAGAGGCTGAAAATTGTGCTGAAAAGAGGTGAATCCGCAGAATGTTTTGCTGAAAAGAGGTTAAGAAGCGGAACTTTGTGCTGAAAACAGGTGAATTAGCAGAATTTCTTCGAAAAAAAGAGGTAAAGAAGCTGAAATTTGTGCTGAAATTAGCTGAAGAATCTGGAATTTGTGCTGAAAAGAGGTGAAAACACTGAAAATTTTGCTGAAAAGTGGTGAAGAA
>NW_024582364.1:433243-435037 GCF_018398535.1 Haplochromis burtoni | reverse complement strand
GAACCCCGCCCTCCTGCTCTGAGAACGGCTGCTCATCTCACTGAACTAAAACATGAATCAGCCCAGCAGGCAAAACTGATGATGTGGTCCCATTCAGCAAAATGGGCCAAAAAATGGCATGAAAAGCTTAATATCTCAAAAAGTATAAAAGTTATGAGCACCAAAAGATACAGCAGGAAGTAGCAGAAGGAGCAGAACAGTTTAAAGTTTGAATGGTGAAAATCGGCTGAAAACTGAGGGAGTAGTTAACCAGCAAAGGTCTGAGCAACTAGAATAATAAGGTAGAAGAATAAAGAGAAACAGGAACTCACAATTATGATTTTGGATTCAAGTGATAAATGAAAACTGGATCTGGTTCATAATATAACTGCCAGATTTGATCAGTGATATAAGGTGTTGACTTGGCTGCTTCACAAATAGCCCCCCTGCTGAGGAGAATCAACAGCGCTCAGTTTAACAGAGCTCCAGTTAGCTAATTTCTTTTCTTCTGTTAGCCAGAAACAAAAGATTAACACAATCAACCCTTTGGCCATAACTGTTAAATAATAATAGTAGCTTGTAATTCAGGTACTAGGTCAAACGGCATACAATCATAGACTTGCAATGTATTTAAGCAAGCGAACCTCAATACAACACTTAATTGATGGGTGTGCTGTGCCTAAGTGAGCTAACAGAGTGCAGTAGGCATCAGATAAGAGTCCAGTAGCTGACTGTATGTGGGGGAGGGACACACAGAGCTCATTTATTAATCCCAGTAACATGTGAAATTATGTGGTTTGACCAATTTCCCTAATGATATGATAACAAAAATTAAAAAAGATAAAAGATAAAAATTAGCATTTTTAGCTCACAGTTGGCCTGCAGTTGTTGGGACTGTTGCCACGCATCAGGAGTTTTGGGTTAAACCTGCTGGCTGGGGCATTCTGTGTGTCCTCGCTGTGCTTCTATTGGTTCTCTCTAGGTACTCAGGCTTCATATCACAGTGTGAGAACATGCTTGTTAGGTTAACTGGTGTTTCCAAATCAGCAGTAGGTATGGATGTGAGTGTGATTTGTTGTCTGTCTTTCCGTGTTAGCCCTGCGATAGACTGTTGACCTGTCCAGGGTGTGCCTTGCCTCTTGCCCAGTAACAGCTCATATATCCTCCAGCTCCCCGTGGCATTCAGCTTCATCAGCGGTGATGGTGCAGTCGTGCTTCGCTTTAGGTTTTAAAGTGGGGCTAATTTCAGTTTAGGATCTGGCTCAAGGACCTTGAGTAAAGGTACTATCACACACTGCAACAAGGAGAGAGACAGCACAAGTTTGTAAGAGTAGAAAAAGTAGCTTACTTCACCAAAGACACAAATAACTTAGCATAGAGAGAGCGGAACAAAACAGAACACATGCAGACAAGCCTGGTTGAGAGGAATCTCCCCTGAGAGTGCCAGAGTCAGACTGCAGAAGGATTGAGGTTTCAAAGGCCAATGCAGTGCAGTGCCTCTAGTCACTTCCTGTAAGCTGGAGCACAGCACATAGAACCTTAAAGCCTGAGTGCCTTAGGATTTTCACAGTGCTACTTACTTGCTTCATGAAGATTAGAAATGTGCTTTGGCCCAGATAATTAAGTGATTTGCAACACATGCAGCAGTGCTTTTAAAATATCTCCTGTAATAAACTATAAGTCAGTATACAATAACATCTATTTGCATATCTGTGTAAAATCAAGATTTTGACATTACTAAAGTCCCAAAAGACCACCAGCTTGACGAATGATAATGAAATCACAGACACCTAAGAAGATTAATTCCTTATTAAA